>NC_056743.1:1113149438-1113304438 GCF_019279795.1 Protopterus annectens | reverse complement strand
ACGTCCTGCAATCCCAAACAACCCCTCTCCTCCCCATCTCAGTCATACATCTGTCACCCTTCTATTTTAAACAAATTCAACCTAATGAAATCAAACATCTTTTAGAACAAATTACAGCTGATGCCTTCGTTGCAATTGGTAACCTAAGCTCCTGGCTCCTTTACCACAGCACAACATGGGTATTTAGGGCTATATTCCACATGTGTAACATGCCTCACCTCACAAGATGTCCAATATATGGAAATCTGCTTTAGCTAAACCGGCTCCCTACTGAAATATCAGTACTTTAAATGCCAAATGCTGACACACTGAAAGAAAAGTCTGTAAAATGAAGAAAACTGAATATCTAACATTGCTGCTGTCCTTTAAACTTGTCTTTTTTTTTTTTTTGTAGGGCAAGACCCCTGCACCCTCCTAATGTTTTGGGACCAAACCTCCCCAAACCCTATGAACTTACATATATCAACTCTGAGACTGCCATACCTTTGAGAAAATGGCATAGTCCAAGAAATGGGAATCTCAGACTTAGTATACGTACATCCATTTTTTCAGCTATTTAGTTTCCATATTATTGGACTCACAGTAGTGGGTGCCAGCATTTCAAATGGTTACCTCTAAACCTCTTCCAAGGCAATCAACTCTCAAGCTATATACATCAATGTCACCAGTACCTCTTCCAAACATGGCATAGATTTTGGCCAGAGAGGAGAATCATGATGGCTCTGGGGACACTTGATGATGAAGTTCTGCTCAGCATGGACAACAGTAACCTCATGAGTGTCCTAATTATTGATCTCACATGTACCTTCTGCTTTGTTGACCACTCCATCCTCCTTAAATATAAGACAGAAATGGCTATGAGTCTACAAGCCACTGCCAGGATCCAAGACTTGCTCACTGATAGATCTTTTAGAGTAAGAACTTTGTCTTCTGTTTCTAGAGAAGCCCGTTTCCAGACTGAGGTACTGCGGGGACTCATCCTTTCCTTACTACCTTTCTCTGTTGTGGACCTTGTCCCTCTCTCCCTTATCTTGTATGCAAATGATGTGGTCATATGTATATCCAATTCTCCAATTATGACTTACAGAATAATCTCCAAGAAGACCTATATACATTTTCCATATGGCTCAATTTGACAAAATATAAATACCAATAAACTCTAAATCTCAATTTTGGTGGCCATGAAAAATACTGAATAGGCCTAAGCAATTTGCACATTAAGGACCAAGACAATCTTCCCTTTGAAGCCACTGCAGTATTCAAATATGTATACATTTGGCTACACCAAAATCTGAACCTTCAGCTTCACATGAAGAAGACTAAATCAAAAAAATCAACTGCCTTCTGTTCTGCAGTCATAAAAATCTCCCACATTGTCTTCCTTCTTGCAAGATCTGCCATTTCCAAGGGTATCCTGCTTGCTCCAGCTAAAGTATGGCTTCTCTTGGTAGCTGTATCCATCCATTACGAAAGCCAAAGCTTTCCAGTAAATTTCCAACTAAATTTATCACTAGTTCCCCTAGGTGAGAACACTGCTGCCTCACAATTGATAAAGTTAATTAGCTGTATATTAAACAGTCAGCTGATCTCCTACTTGGTTCACTGCTATTCAGACTGTCACACCAGGACTCTGTCATACCTTTATCAGCCAACCCACTACTACATCCCAGTCCTACAACCTCAAAAGCCATTCTCGTTAGGCCCTGAATTTTAACACCCTAGAAAAAAACTACATTGTACAAATCACAGTTTCTCTCTTCTAGCTCCTAAGCATTGTCAGTCATTCCCTCTGATCTGGAAAGTACTCTTCGCCTACACTAAATTCGGACCCCAATGCTAAGCCTACATACTGAAACAAAGCCAGTGCAAATTCTGTACCTCTGGCCACATTACTCAACCTCACCCATATGTTCCACCTCCTTTACTTTTGTTGCTTCTTGCCTTTTTACTGGGTTAGTTATTAAGCTTTTCTTCCATGCACATATCCACCATTCGTGCTCTATGCAGTTTATCTCATTTTACTGTATATAGCCTATTTTACCTGCTCATCTTCTTCCATAGAGTGAAGAGGTTCTTTGCAGGCAATTTTATCTAATTTAGGTATGATGATTATACAAAAATTAGGGGTCAGGTCATGAGTGCTTCTGAATTAACTAATCTACACATTGTGACTATGAGGAGAACCTTAAGGAAAGTTCTATATGGTGTTGTATACAAGCCTTAACACCTGTGAGATGTTCATGCTGAGGTGTAGGAATATTGCAAGGAATTTGCTTGTAATTCCCAGATTTATCTTGTGAAGCATGTCATTGCCCAATATCACAGTTACTACCTTAGTCACACCATATGTCATACAGAAAAGCTTTGATAGCCATATTTCACACCTCTAACCCTGTATTGCAGTCATTCAGAAATGACATGATCCGTTATCAACCCTGCCACTAATTGTGCTCTTGATTTTCTATATTTTATACAATAAATCTCACAATATTAAATGGGCATAGCAGCATGATATCAGCCTTAGTTCTTTGGCTGAGAACCTTAAAAATGGATACAGCTTATGAGGGCAGTACTTGCAGGCACTGTAGACTAAAATCCATCTCTACTTTCTTCACAAAGACCATTGGGACTGTTTGCTTGGGTATTCATATCAGCCCTAGTGTAGGGTTGGTGCCTCTTACCATCCCATCATGGAAGTGACAGTGCACTGTAGAGAAAGTCAGGCACCAGTGCAGTGACCAGTGGGAGTAGCCATCTAGACCTTTTTCACAGAAAGGAAGAAGCCAATGACTGAGCTCTACAGATGTATTGATATCATATACATATATATATATATATATATATATATATATATATATATATATATGTATATATATATATATGTGTGTATGTGTGTGTGTGTGAGTGTGTATATATATATATATATATATATATATATATGTGTGTATATATATATATATATATATATATATATATATATATATATATATATATATATATATGTGTGTATATATATATATATATATATATATATATATATATATATAGGAGAGAGCTGACAGTAATATCGAGGTTGATTAGAACACACTTCCAGGTGCATATATATAATGCATAAGGGTTAACCACTCAGTAATGCAAACATTGGATCTAGTGATTTGGTCATATTGACTAGTCTTGATGTGACACCCTGAACCCATGTAAAAAATGAGACAAAAGGGATTTATGACAATGATTGTCTTTACTGCCATAAAATTAAATTATTCTATTTATCTAAATTATGTAATCTGAACTAAATTATAACTCGCACAAGTACAAGAATTGCGAATTATGCTATGCTGCTATCCTGTCTTAAAAATGGTGGTGGATATTTTAAAAATGGTGGTGGATAAGTTATCAAGTTATCTGGGTATGTATTTATATCTGTACTGTCTGTAATTTCTTCCATTATATGCTTCCTTAACCCTTTTGTGAAAACTGCTTTCAATACACACGAGCCTGAAGCAATGAAATTTCATCCAGTGATACATTGCATTTGTTGATCTGAATGACTATAAAGTTGACTTTGACTTTGATAACCACAGTCTAATTGCTTCCCACAATGCTCTGTATTTAAGATATGAGGAAACATCATTCTGGGGACTGTAGTCCACTTGACACTGGGTATGTGTAATGTATCTGCTACTTATGGCATTTCACCATTGTAAGATGTAGGTAATATATGTTATTTTTAGTTACTTGATAAATGCTCACAGCAGTGATGCTGGGGTACATCAACAAGTGAAGCATTTGCTTTTCATTGCTGATACTAGGAGAGATCTGGTGTTCTATTCCTTCCTCTGCATTAGCAAACTGCACCATCTGAGGTGGGGGAGCAGTAGCACAAACAATGGTCCCATGTGATTGAGATATTTATGGGGCCCACTCCAACTGATGTTTACATTGCTGCATACCACAAGCAGGATAATGTTTACAATGCATAGAGAAAGCACTTATTTAAAAACATAGCTCACAGTGCATACATCTGTGTGACGCAGACTTTTCAACACACAAAGAATATGCATTAAGAAGGTCTGCATATGCTTGGCAGTTATATTGCTGCCATGGTGGTTCAACAGGTTACATGCTTGCTTTTCATACCTCAAAGTTTGTAGGTTATAGGTTCATTTCACAGAGGAAGTGCTTTCCTCCTATGTGCATGAGATATATATATTATACCATGTTGGAGGGGGGTAACACGTTGGTTGTCAAGATTAGGTTACATGCGCTTCCATAGGTGGTACACACCTGTTATAGTTAATAAAGTGTTTCCTACTCTACTGTTGAGGTTTTATGTTTTATTGCTCAAATAGTAATATATGTAAATGTATGCTTGCATTTCACTGCACCACTATTTTGTCACTATCCTTTCTTTTTATTACATTTCTTTGTGGTTTGTATTGTTGTTTCTCTCTCTTTATTTTTATGTTTGTGCAGAATACCCCCAGCACCACTTGTTGTCTCACTGAGGCAAACCAGCTCCTAGTGACCAGCACTACCTCCCCCATCCCAATAGCAGGTTGCTTGGGCACCTATTAAACCATACCTGAGAAAGAATATTCAGATAAGCTCTCGAGTCATGCTCCTACTGGGACTTCATCAGTATGGTGTACTGTGTTTCCTGATGGTGGCTCCCTGCTAGGGGGTATGGATCTGTTAATTAGAGACACAGTCTTGCTCAGGTGGTCAGAGAGCTGGTGGACCATCTCTTGGATGCCACCACTGGCTACCCATAAAGACTCCTTATGCACCCCGTAAAATCACTTCCCTACCCCCCATGGGTATTCCCATCAAGCCAGTAGTGAGGGTTCAATAGTTGGGGCTCTGATCTCCCACTTGGCCTGACACAAGCATGGTGATATTGGTGCCTATATCCACATTATACCCTGTCCTGGTATTCTCTCTATGTTGTCTACACCCACCCTGTTTTTTTGTCCAATCCTCCCCATTGGCACTGTCTACCCTGTTTCTGTCTGATTTCTACTATTCCATTGTGCTTTCTCTCCCTCAGTATGTCAACACCACTCCTGTCAGTCCTGCATGTCTTCTATGTTTGTTCATGTGCCCCTGCCACCTACCCCATCCCTCTTATCTTCCTGCTACATTCTTTACTTTTTTTTCTCCAGCTTTCTTTTTATTTATATAAAATGGATGGCTGTCTCACAGAAAAATGTTATCCTACCTTCGCTACTATGATCCTGTTCATTCTTTAACATGTCCTCATATGTGGTTCCCTCTGCTTGCTTTCTCCTTGTTTCTTAACTTTTCTATTGTTCCATTTCCACCCTTCCATTTTGTCAAAAATATGAAACCACCCTGTGCTGAATCTTTAATACAGCTAGATTCTTTTCTACCATATGGATCTATGTTCACTTACCAAATTATAAAAACCTTGAACCATGAAAGAACAAACATAAAACAGCAAACTGGAAAAGCAGCAAACACCAACAACTTTGAAAATAAATTCACCGACTGGCCACAGTCGACCAACAACCAGGAAGTAATGTGATACATAAGGTAAGTGAAGGGAAACCTACTAAATTTGCCCTAATCCCCACTGTAGTGTGATATTGGAGTTGCTATATATAGATGGGGGGTGTATCATTGAATATTGTTGTCTGTGTCTCTCTGTAGTTATTTATTTTTCTATTTAATTGCTTCATAGAATACTGTGGTCTCTCTCTCTCTCTCTCTCTCTCTGCAGTAAGTGGGGGCTACTGTGTTTCACTTCATGTTAAACTGTTAGCCTAGAGGGTTTCTCTGCATTTATAAGTCTTAGTCATGAATCTTTGAATTTATTACTGCTCAATATCTGAGTTGTTTGGCTTCTGCTACATACCTGCAATTAACTGCATTACTAGCTGAGTTAAGTACAAACGTGCAGTGTTAAAGATTGTACTGCATTTCATTTTTCTGTCGATTTGTTTCATTGAATATTGTGGTCTGTGTCTCTGTAGTTATTTATTTTTCTATTTAATTGTTTCATAGAATAATGTGGTCTCTCTCTCTCTCTCTCTGCAGTAAGTGGGGACTATTGTGTTTCACTTCATTGATATTCAGTGTTAAACTCTTAGCCTAGAGGGTTTCTCTGTATTTATAAGTGTTAGTCACATATCTTTGAATTTATTACTACTCAATATCTGAGTTGTTTCGCTTTTCCCACATACCTACAATCAACTGCATTACTAGCTAAGTACAAACTTGCAGTGTTAAAGATTGTACTGCATTTTATTTTTCTGTCTATTTAATTGTTTCATTGAATATTGTGAACTGTGTCTCTCTGTAGTTATTTGTTTTTCTATTTAATTGTTTCATAGAATACTGTCATCTCTGTCTCTCTTTCTCTCTCTCTCTCTCTCACTCTTTCTCTCTCTCTCTGCAGTTAGTTCCCCGCCCTCCCCGCCTGTTCTTGTTCTGGTATTAATCTTGATGGCTTTGGAATTGCCCACCCCTCCTGTAAATTTGTGACTGAACACTCCTCCTGGGTCTATCTCATTTGCTCACTCAACCAAGTACAGTGAGATCATATTTTGATTTCAGACACTCCTACCAGTCCCATCTGTTCAGCTCTAGCCCTGCTCTATTTCATTCTAGTGTCACTAGCTCATTCTACCTAATACAGAGAGAACATTTATGAAGGGCAAGCCACTTAGGTCCTTAATTTTGAATTATCTTCTGTTTCTCCTTTCTCCCTTTCCACTTTACAAAAAATAATTCTAAGCTTGTTTCTTGCCTTTACTGTAACTAGTCTTGTCCAGATACATATTTTGTAACCGGGACTGTTTGTAAGCTTCTGAGCCCCCAAAGCCTCCCTGTGTTGGAGGGAAGCCTTCTATCTTATCAGTAGGAGTGGTAAGCACTAGGTAGCCTATCTACCACAAGAGTGGTTTCTGGCCCAGACATTGTAGTTTATTGGCCGTTTGGGCAGTTTTTCCATCTCTTTCAACTTTCTGTTTTAAAAGCCTGTGTTTGCACTTGTTTCCCACCTTTCCTGTAACTAGTCTAGTCCAGATACAGATGTGCTGTATCCAGGACTGTTTGTAAGCTTCAGAGCCCCCCAAGCTTTTCAGTGTTGGAGGGAAGTATTCTACCGTATCAGTGGGAGTGGTAAGCACTAGGTAGCCTATCTACCACAAGATCCAGGTACAGATTCTTAGTTTTAGCACTTGAATTTGCTTATTCGTGCTTAGCACTTGTTCAGAACTTGTTGTTAGCACTAAATAAGCTACTAATTACTACATCACTCAACCTTCCTCTTTACTTAGAGGAAAACAGTTTTTGTACTTACTTTCCTCATGTGCTTAGAGAAAAACAGCTCTTGTACTCACTTTCCTCACTTATCTAGAGGAAAATATTTTTTTTATTCAGGCATGTCCAAGGGTCAGCTCCCAGTGTTCTCGCCTGTCTATCTGATGAATCTGGGGCAATGTAGCAATTGCCTCATATACACAGACAACCATCTCCTCCTACCACCCAACACCACAGCCTGTGAGAGATAACACTTATCTAGCCAAACTGGAGGCAAAGCTCTCTCCAACCAAGACTGAACTTGACAGACAAGAGGAGAAGGTAAACACTTGCACCACACCACACTCATTACATAGTCTCACTAAACCTACACCACTAAAATCCACACATAGAAACACAAAAACATTCATGGAGGTTCTCAATAATCTGCTCAAGCAACAGAAACCTCCAAATCAGAAATGCAAGCAACCTCCACCCCCCAAGACAACCCAAATGACACATAGCCGACAGACTCAGTGTGCCAATCTACTATATCCCATAAGGCAAAACAACGTACCCAACACACTAGTCATAGGTGACTCTATAGTCAGCCACACTGATGTCCCACTCACCAGGCTAAACAAGGAGAAGGTTACTGTCAGCTGCCTGTTGGGTGCCAGGACCCGCCACATAACCCACGCACTCAGGTCACACCACAAGTTTAAATAATACTCTGTCATTGTCCATGTTGGTGTGAATGACCTGAGACATACTTCCCTGGACTACATGAAAAGAGACATGGAAGAGCTCTCCAATCTTGTAGCCCAGGCAGGTATGACCCTAGCCCTGAGTATCATCTCCCATCACCCAGAATGATACCGCAGTACAAGGACAAAATGATTGACTTCAACAATTGGCTAAGCTTCTGGTGTCATTCTAAGGGGATCCAGTATCTGTCTGCCTGGGACGACATGGTTGACAGACCACAATGCTTTGCCAGAGATGGCCTGCACCTGTCACCCCTGGGATTCTGGATATTGGCTAAGGGTTTTGCCACCCCTATATTGCCTTTTTTAGGCAAGGTTCAAATGACAAACTCACCACCATAACAGGAACAGGCAAGCAAAAACTGAGGGCAATGTTACTCAATGCTACGAATCTAAACCTCAAAATGCACTCACTAGAGGCACTCCTCAAAATGGAGAACATCGATATCTGTGCAGTGACTGAGACCTGGTTCAAGGCTCCTGAGAGCACCACAGCACTACCAGGCTATAATTCATACCATAAGTTTCAGCCACAAAACCCAGACAGAAACACGAAGGGCAGAGGTGTGTCCATATTTATCATGGACATCCACACCTCCAGGCTAGTTGCAAAACACGATGCCTCTGAAATCATCCAAGTGCAACTAACCCAGGGCAAAAATGCATTCCAGACTGTAGCTTGTTATAGATCCCCCACCATTTCCCAGGACCCTCACTCCTCATTCCTGGATACACTGGAAAAAATGGGGGTCCAACCAAACACCATAATAATGGGCAATTTCAACTACCTAACATAAACTGGGAAGACTACTCTTGTAATAACCCCCTTGCTCAACAATTCCTGGAATTTATTAACTCTAACACCCTGGATCAACTAGTCAACACCCCCACCAGGGGCAACAATATTCTGGACCTGGTCATCACCAACATGGGTGACCGTTGCTCAACGCCCAATATCAACCCCTCACTGATTAGATCAGACCATAAACTAATCACCCTAGATATCCACATCCTGACCCCACCCCCACATAAGGAAACCATTGTAAAAAAATTTTCCAAAGCAAACGTCACCCTACTCAAAACTGAGGTGACTAACTTCACGACGCCCCTGCAGATGGATAACACAGTCAATACAGTCACAACTACTGAACCCTACACAAATGCACTGTACAAGCACCTGCATGAGTGCATGGATCATGCTATCCCCAACAAAACAAGGTGCTATCCTCCACATAATGGAAGCCAATCTGGTGGTCACCTGCCATTAACAAACTCTACAACAGAAGGAAGAAACTGTTGCAAAAGAGAGTAAAAACCCAGGTATGGAGGAACTCACTGATGGGCCTCAGTAAGAAACTAAGATCCCTCATAAAATCTTCCAAAGCTAATTTTGAAAGAAAAATTGTCACGGATTCCAAAGACAACCACAAGGCATCCTTTTAGCTATGTCAAGAACCTCCATGGCAACACCAAGACCTGCATCGAGCTACAATAGACTGGCACAAAATATACAGAGCCAACTGATATTGCCAACATATTGGCAGATAGGTTCAGTGCAAACTTTACTCCCCCCAAAAGACCTATAACTATACCAGATGATTGTAAAGCCCTGGTAATCACAAACACACAGGTAAAAACTGCACTCTCTAAAGCCAAAAATACAGCGTCCACGGGACCGGACAACAACTCAAGCTGCATCTTACACGAGCTCTAAAATGAGCTAGCCCCCTCCCCACCTAAAATTCATGTTCAGTCAAAGCCTCACTATAGGCTATGTGCCCACAGAATGGTGCACAGTAAAGGTTATCCCACTCCACAAAGGAGGAACCGCCACATACCCCGGGAACTATAGACCTATTAGCCTGACAAGCCTGGTCTTTAAAGCCATGGAGCGTGTCATCATGGAACTCATAAATAAAGACACTGGTAACCTCCAAATTCTGGATGCTACCCAGTTCGGATTTGTAAAATGTAGGTCATGTCTCCTAAACCTGGTAGACTTCTTTGAAACAGCTACTAAGGCCATAGACGAGGGCAAGGTAGTCCACACAGCCTACCTGTACCTCACTAAAGCCTTCAACACTATCCCTCATTCAGGAGTCATAGATAAACTCATCAACCTTAACATAAACCCTTATGTCACAAGATGGGTGGCCAATTGACTCACGGACAGAACCCACATGGAAAGAGTTGCAGACTCCAGATCTGAATCCAAACCAGTGACAAGTGGTGTACCCCAGAATTCAGGCTTGGGACCCCTCCTGTTTGGTTTATACTTCTCTGAAGTGCAAGCAAACACTAAGGTTCTATGGTTAACCAAGTTCACAGATGACTGCAAACTAGGTGCCATTATTGATTCCCCTGCTGACGTAGACATCCTGCAAAAGGGCCTCACCGAGACAGACACCTGGTGTCAACATCATGGCCTGAAGCTAAATGCCAAAAAGTGCATCGTTATCCCCTTTGGTAAAAACATGGTACCCATAAATTACTAAATAGGGGGAAGTTCACTTAACACAGAAAGTGTGATAACAGACCTTGGGACCCAAGTGGAAAGTAACCTCTCCTTTGATAGCCACGGTGGTCAGAAAATCTTTCTACGTGGCCCACCTAATTGCAAAAGGGTTTGCATCTAGGAATAAGGAAGTCATTGTTCCCCTCTACTCATCACTTATCAGACCCCTCATTGAATACAATGCTCCATTTGGGATGTATCTCACAAGACACCTTCAACAATTTGAGAGGCCCCAAAAGTACCTCACACCAAGAGGATTGCTGGCCTCAAACAATTGCCCTATGCCAACCTGTTCAAGAAACTCAAACTCTACTCGGTCGCATACCATTTACTCCGAGGAGACCTCTGTCTGACATACAAAGCTATGTCAAACATGGAATTGTTGGACATGATCCACTTGAAGAAATCCCAATCTCCCTGAGCCACATGCTCTAGGGACCTAAATCTCACCACAACAACAAATAGGACATGCTAGTGGGATAGATTCTTGTCCCAGAGACTTCCCATGCTCTGGAACAAAATGCCCATCTACATCAAGCAGAGCTCATCATTGTCATTATTCAAGAAAAACCTTGATAAGTCGTTGGGTGATAGGAAGTTCACCCCTGGGATTATGTTTGGGACACTGCTCGATAGAGGGGCAGGAATACATGGATGGCGGAAGCCAATACACTGTTGGCTAGGCTTGCTTTGGCCCTCGGGCCGATAGCCTAGTACCTACCTATGTACCTATGAACACACACACATATATATATATATATATATATATATATATATATATATATATATATATATATATATATTGCCTTTTTATTAAAAGAATCTATAATTTTTTTAATGAAAATGCATCAGCACTTATTCCTGTGAAGCCAGGCACACATGTACAGGCTGTTTCCTATGTACAGCAAATGAGAGAAACTAATTTACTTCATTTTTTTCATTTCTCCAAGTCTTTTGGGTTTCTAATACAATGATGGGAATGGACCCCATTCCTAAGTCAAAGTATGATTAAAGTTCATGAAATTAGTATTGGTTCGAGCTTTGATGTCAGCCAGAACTACTCTTTGCAGCACCCACAATGTGTTCAGTAATGACTCCTTCTGCAATTCGTATGGAGTTACATGAATCGGTAACATATCTAAGTATGATTGCAAATTCTTTTTTATAAGACCCGTTGCTCCTACTACTATTGGGACTATCTGGGGATCCTTCTTCCACATTGATCTCATTTCTGCCTGCAAATCCTGGTATTTTTTGGCTTTGCATCTGTAGTCACTGGGTGTAGCAGTTTCAATGATCAATGCTACTTTTGTCTTCTTTTAATGCATTACTATATCTGGTTTTCTCACACCTATGTTTCGAACTGTTGATAATGGGTGATCCCATGTGATATAAAACTTCATCATTTTCTATGATGTTTTATAGCTCATGTTTCCAATGTTTTTCTCATTCTTTAGTACCATAATGCTTGCACAATCCTCAGTGCAACAGTCTTGCCCCATTATTATGTGTTTCAGTATGCAGTCCTTCTGCCATTAGTATATCACAACCACCAACAAAATGTGTGACTGTTTCCAATTCTGTTTTACAAAACCTACATTTGTCTGTTTCTCCCACATGTTCAATGGACTTTGTAAACCAACGTGTAAGTAGCCCACTGTCTTGGGCCACCAATATTAACTTTTCATCTTTTGGTTTGAATTCACCTCTCCTTAACCATTCCTGCATTTGATCTTGATCAACATGAGGTTCTTCCAAGAGTTTTCTATACTTGCAACTATATTTATGTATTTTCCACATTTCTTGCCTTTTCATCTGATCCTTCACCTTATATTCTCTATTTTGTTTTTTTGGCACATTCAGTTGCTGACTGATTTTTATCTACTTCTGATATGATTTCCATTCCTGCTTGACGCCAATATGCTTCTACTAAACTAAGCAGGGAAGTCAACTTAGACTTATTCTCCTCATGTTTCAAAACTTTCACTATGATTGGGTTTTGTGAGGTCAGCAGATATGTATGCAGTGCCAAGATTGCAGCTCTATACATGTAATCAATTTCAAGGAGGCCCATACCACCTTCAGAATGAGGAATATATAATCTTGGTATACACTGACTTAAAAATCATTTGATGAGCATGAAGCATCCTTCTTGTTTTCCTGTCCAACCTATCCAACACCTTTTGGGGCCTGTGAATCACTCCAAAACTGTAAGTTAGGACAGGAAGAGCAAATTGGTTTATAGCTTAGACTTTGTTCCTAGATGTCAATGCTGTTTTCAGTATTAATTTAAGTCTTCCAAAATATTCTTTACTAAGTGTGATTTGCATTTGTTCATGTTTTATTATTTATTTTATTTTATTTTTATTTTACATTTGTTAACCGGGATAGTCTGAATGGATATATGTCCATTTTCAGCAGAGGCCCGGGGAAAATAGCTCCCAACAGTAACAAAAACATCATTACATATCTCAAAAACATCATTACATATCACATATCATGAATAGCATGATAGAATATTTACAGAAGAACATCAAGACAATCCATACATATAAAAAAATTTTTTTTTTTTTTTTTTTTTTTTTTACATTATATCAATGAACTACCATTTGTAATAGTTTCATAAAGAGCAGTTGCTACAGTTCAAATTAGGGAAATCTAGAGTTGCAGTACAACATGGGTTACATAGCATCTGTACATAATCTAGAGAAAGGATTAGCCAGGCTTGATACAATAGCAAGTCCATTTTGACCCCAGGTGTAGTTTGAGTTTAGCTTTGAAATTACCTAGAGGTAATCTCAGGAGGTAGTAGGTTCCATGTTCTGCATACAGAGTTTGTAAAGAGAGAGTCTAAATTATTAGTTTTACATGTTTGGATAAGGAGTCTGCTGGAAGAATGCAATGGTCCAGGGTTGTTATACAGGGTGACCACATTTTTGAGTGCAGTAGTGTTTTCAGGGTTGTATATAATTTTGTGGGTCATAACTAGTTGGTTATATAGTATTAGACTAGGTAGTTCAAGCCATCCAAGCTGAATTAGATTGATGCAATGATGTGTCCTGAAAGGCAGTCCAGTAGCAAACCTGGCGATGTGATTATAACAGATAGTGATTTTGTTCAGGACAATCTTACTAGTATTATGGAGAAGAGGGGATGTGTACAGGAGAGTAGAGAGAAGGTGAGATCGAGCAATGGCAACTTTGGCTGGGTGAGTCAGGAAGCTTTTTATTCTATACAATGAGCCTAGTTTTTTTATTGATGGTTTTGATCAATTGGTTGACATGTAGGTCAAATTTTAATTTACTGTCGATAGTGACACCTAGTAGTTTTGTAGAATGGTCTGGTGAGATTATTGTGCCATCCTTTGCTTTGATGGTAAAGTTAATGGCGCTAGACCTTTGTGTTGGTAGGAATAACAGCATTTTAGTCTTTTTGGGATTCAGTATCAGGAAACGATTAGAAAGCCAGTTTTCTATTGTGTTAAAGGTAGTCTGGGTAGTTAACTGTAACTCTGTAGGCGATGTTCCTGAGCAAATCAGTGTAGAGTCATCTACATATTGGATACAGCTGACATTAGGTATGACAGTGTTCAAATCATTGATGAAGATGGAGAATAACAGTGGGCCGAATATCCATTATCATTTCCCAGACATTTATACACTCCCTCTTGCTCAAGTTCTTTTGTCTCACATTCTTATCCCAAACTGATGTTTTCTTGCTGCTGCAGCTTTCCTACTTTAAAGGTTGCTTTTGCATATTTATCAAGGTCAAATGACATACTTATAAAAGGTTTTAACCACTTGCAGTTGTGAGTTCAGTTCCTCATTTGATGACATACAGTTCTAAATCAGCTGCAAAAAGAAGATGGGAAGTCTTTACACTGTTGTTTTCTGAGAGCCAAATTGTAACCATGATCTAATCTGTTAAGCAGACAGCTTAATGGGTTAAGGGTAAGACAAAAGAGTAGTGATGGAAGACATTCACACTGGAATATCCCCCTGTGAATTTTTATTCCTGGAATAATAATTTGTCCTTTATCATAGCTTAATTGCAAAGTGGGTTGACACTGTTTTATGGTCGCTGTAATGTAACTGATCAGTGTACATTGTCTCTTACACATTTTTAAGCACTCTTTTATCCATGAATGTGGGATACTGTTAAATGCTTTTTTGTATTCTATCCATGCCATGTTTAGATTCCTCCACTTTTTACAGTTTTCCATTATGGCTTTATTTAACAATAAATGAACAAATGATCCTTTGTTTTGTATGACTTTCCTTTATTACCCTTTTGTTCTATTGCCTTGTTTGAGTTTTCTTCTAAATGACTGTAAACTCTGTTGGCATCAATTCTTGTGTATAGTTAATACATCGTCAAAAGGCAAGTTATTGGTTTATAGTTTTTAGGACAGCTTGGAGGTTTGATCTTAAGTAGGTGCATTGTTTGTTTCTATTGTTAACTAGGCTGGTGTCTGGGGTGCACATATAAACAGTTCTTACTCATGGCTAAATTTTCATGTAAAAATGTTAATACTTTTAATCAGAAGTTAGGTACTGCATCTGGGCCTGGGGTTTACAATTAGTGGCTTTTCTTAACTCTGTTTCAATCTCTGTGGCTGTTACTTCATCCCATTTCATATCCTGTACCTTTAAACTTCTTATTCTTTCACTTCTTCTATCCATTCATTATCTTTATGTTCCACAGGATCTTCACAGATATTTCTCCAAAATTTATTTTATATTGTAAAATATTTCTTCCTTTTTGGTGGTGTTTCAGTTTCTTTTGCCTTGTTTCCCAATTCTCTATAAAAAGTTTTGGGGTTATCAAGAAATTGCTTATTTTGTACTTTTCCTTTATATTTATGTGTGTATCTTCTAAATTGTTCTGCTTGTGCTGATATTTTTAGTTTATTATTTGCAATAGTACACAATAGATCCTGATCTGTTATAATACTGTGCCTATCTTTTTGAGAGTTTTTGTTGATCTGTTCCTTCTTATATTCTCTTCTAAGAGTGACACTTATTGTCTTAATTGATTTATAGGTTCATAGGTTGGTACTGGGCTATCTGCCCGAAGGCATATATTAGCCCAGCCACGTTGTGCGGTATTCACCGCCCCTTTAGTAGTTCCCTAGACCCTTGTACTAGCAGCTAGTACCCTTGGCCCATATCTAGTAGTGCTGTTGGTGTGATGGTGGTGTTATAGTTTTCTCTATTCAATACTTCCATGATGGCATTTGATTTCTCCCCTTCCTTTCGCTTACTACCCTGTGTTCCTGTGGTAAGACTTTATCTGTTATTAATTTAGCTGCACAGTAATATAAACTGTTTACTTCAGTTATATTGCATGGATCTCTATGGACAGCCCTAATTACTGTATTCATTTGTTTTATCAAACTTCTGACGTTTGGGTTTTATTGACCTTCTGCAGTCTATTACTTTTATTGATCTTAATATATGTATCCTTCGCTCTTAAATCAAGCAACTCTTCTCTTAGCTCATTTTCTTATAAATTGAGGACACATTCTTTGTTCTCCATTTCCTGGGGGCATTCTATAGAAAGTTCCAGATCATCTTCCTTTGCCACATTCTCTTCAGTTTCATCCTGTCTCATCCATTGCTCTTTCATATGGGAACTCCATGGCCTATCACTCCGCAACACTGACTGCTTCAGAATTGCCACAGTTTCCTCTTCCTTCCTTTGCTGTCCAACTCCAGCTGAACATTTGTACTAGTTTCCTGTGGAAGTCTCCAAAGTATCTTCATAGGGTAAGTGATCAAATGCTTTCCGCTCCACTGGTTTCTCCTTAATTTGTGAGTCCATTGCACTATCCCGCTGTGATGTTATCCGAGTTACATTTTCTACACTAAATCCTTCACTTCACAGGTAATCTATATCCTCAATTTCTATTTCTTTAACTTCTCCATTACTAATCCTCTTTTCTACTTTTCCCCCTTTGTTTTCTTATTTTTTGTATTGTAAAACTTTCCATGTCTGGATGCCCTTGCCTGTATTTCTCTTTAAACATCTTTGGTGCTGCTCTTTTTGTATTGACTGGTTTTGCTTTCTCCTTTGCATACATATTACACCATATTAAATCTCTTTTTTTTCCATGTCTATATTTCTTCTTCAGATGACTCCTGATCTTCCTGTTTCTCCTTACCTTGGGGACTCTGTGTTAAATCATGCTGTGATATAACCTGTGTTAGACTTTCTACACTAAATCATTCGCTTAGCAAGTATTCCATAACTTCAGCTCCTATTTTTTTTTAACTTCTACTTCTGTCTATGCTCCCTCTTTGTGATCTTATTTTGTATTGTGAAATTTTCCATATCTGGATGCCTTTGGCTGTATGTCTCTTTGAATATCTTTGGGACTGCCTTTTTGTGTTAATTAATTTGGTTTTCTCAATTGCATAAATATTGCACCAAAGATCTCTCTTTGTTTCCCATGCCCATACGTCTTTTTTATTCCTTTTAAAACTCTTAAGATTTTGTTCTTTATATTTTTGCACTTCCTCAGGCACTTCTTTTTCCAAATGGACTAAGGTTTCTTGGTTGATTGGGTGTTTTTCATGGATCTGTTGTATTAATGAACACAAATTTGCATTTGAAGCTTCATAGGTTCATAGTTAGGTACTAGGCTATCTGCCCGAAGGCATTTATAAGCCTAGCCAGAATGTGTTGGCTTTCGCGGCCCCCTTAGATTAGTTCCCTGTGCCTCTGTCCAGCAGAGCCACTGATGTAATCCCCGGGGTAAATTTTCTGTTTCCCATCCACTCGTCAAGGTTTCTCTTGAAGAGGGTTAGCGAGGAGCTCTGCCTAATGTAGGTTGGAATCTTGTTCCAAAGCATGGGAAGTCTCTGTGACAGGAATCTATCCCTCCAGCACATCCTATTTATTGCTGTGGTGAAGTTTAGATCCCTAGAGCATGTGGCTCAAGGGGATAAGCTTTTCTTTAGGTGGAGCATGTCGATCTGTTCTGGGTTGGCCATGGCCTTGTATGTCAGGCAGAGATCACCTCTGAGTAGGTGGTATGCAACCGAGTACAGCTGCAGTTTCTTCAGTCGAGCTGCATAGGGCATCTGTTTGAGGCCAGTGATCCTCTTGGTGAGGTACTTCTGTAGTCTTTCCAGCTGTTGCAGGTGTCTTGTAAGATACACCCCAAATGGGGTGTTGTACTCTATGATGGGTCTGATGAGTGATGAGTAGAGGGGCACAATGACCTCTTTTGATCTGGATGCAAACCCTTTTGTGATAAGGTGTGCCACGTAGAAGGATTTTCTAACCACTTTGGCAATGTGATTATCAAAGGAGAGGTTACTATCTACTTGGGTCCTCAGATCCCTTATTACATCTTCCGTATTTAGGGGACTACCACCTATGTGGTAGTTTATGGGTACTTTGTTTTTTCCAAAGGGGATGACTATGCACTTTTTGGCATTTAGCTTGAGGCCATGATTTTGACACCAGGTGTCCATCTCAGTGAGACCCTTTAGGAGGATGTCTGTGTCAGCCAGAGAGTCAATTATAGCCCCTCGTTTGCAGTCATCTCAAAGAAGTCCACCAGGTTTAGGAGGCATGATCTGCCCTTAACAAAGCTGAACTGGGTAGGGTCCAGTGTTTGGAGGTTCCCAATGTCTCTGTTAATGAGTTCCATGATGATGCACACTGTAGCCTTGCAGACCAAGCTAGTCAGGCTTATAGGGCGATAATTCCTGGGGTCTGTTGTGGCTCCACCTTTGTGGAGCGGAATAACCATTGCTGTGCGCCACTCGATGGGTATGTAACCTGTGGAGAGGCTGAGTTTGAACAGTGTGTTTAGGTGGGGGGTTAGTTTGTCTCTGAGCTCATGTAGGATGCAGCCTGGGACTCCGTCCGGTCCCACTGATGCTGTGTTTTTGGCTTTGGAGAGGGCTGTTTTAACCTGAGTGTCTGTGATTTCAGGAGGTCTACATTCTTCTGGTATGGTTATGGGCCCATTTGGGGGTGAGAGAGGGGTGATGTTTGTGCTGAACCTGTCTGCCAGGATGTTGGCAATATCAGTCAGTTCAGTGTATTTTGTACCATTCTGCACTAACTATGAGCAGATCTGAGCATTGCCACTTAGATTCTTGACATAGCTAAAGAATGCCTTGTCATTATCTTTGGAGTCCTTGGCAATTTGTCTTTCGAAACTCACCTTGGATGATTTTATGAGGGATCATAGTTTCTTGCTGATACTGATCAGGGATGTCTTCCCTTTTTGGGATTTTACTCTTTTCTGTACTAGTTTCCTCCTTCTGTTGTATAGCTTGTTTATGGCAGGAGTCCACCAGACTGGTTTCCTTTTCTTGGAGGAGTGAGTCTTGGTTTTGCTTGGGATAGCACATTCCATGCATTCTTGTAGCTGCCCATAGAATGCATTGGTAAAGGATTTTGCAACGTGGACAATGTTATCCTTTAGCATGGGGGCTTTGAAACGTTCCACCTTGGTCTTAAGTAATGTGAAGTTTGCTTTTGAAATGTTTTTCATGGTGGTTTCCTTGTCCGGGGTGGGGGCAGAATGTGAATATCCAAAGTGATTTGTTTATGGTCAAATATAACCAGTGAGGGGTTGACCTCCAGTGTGGAGCACCGGTCGCCTATGTTGGTGATGACCAGGTCCAATATGTTGTCACCTCTGATGGGAGTGTTGACCAGCTGATCCAGGGCATCTGAGTTTATAAATTCTAGGAAATGTTGGGCAAGGTAGTTAGTACTTGAGTAGTTCTCCCAATTAATGTTTGGGCAATTGAAATCACCCAATATTAGGGTGTTTGGTAGGACCTTTATATTTCCCAGTGTTTCCAGAAATGTGGAATGGGGGTCCTGGGACATGGTGGGTGATCTGTAGCAAGCTACAATTTGAATTGCAGTTTTGCCCATTTTTAGTTGCACGTGGATGATCTCTGAAGCATCATGCTGTGCCATTAACCTGGAGGTGTGGGTATCCTTGATGAATATGGATACACCCCCACCTTTTGTATTTTGGTCCAGGTTCTGTGGCCGAAATGTATGGTATGTGTTGTAGCCTGGTAGTGCTGGGGTGCTCTCTGGAGCCTTAAACCAGGTTTCTGTTACTGTGCATATATCGATTTTCTCCATACTGAGGAGTGCCTCGAGTGCATGCATTTTGAGGTTTACACTTCTGGCATTGAGTAGCATCACCCTCAGTTTTTTGTTACTTGTGCTATTTATGGCGGTGGGTTTGTCTTTTGAGCCTTGCCTAAAAAGGCACTATGGGGATGGCAAGAGCCTTGGCCAGTATTTGAAAGCCTAAGAGTGACAAGTGCAAGCCATCTCTAGCGAAGCAGCGTGGCTTGTCGAGCATGTCATGCAGGAATACCAAAGAAACAAACAAACGTAGGCAGAAAACAATTTAATATATCACAGCAAAGCTTTCGGGTGAAACCCTTCTTCAATACTAACAATCATTAAAACAAAAGCAGCTTGCTTTAAATAGGAGCAAAAAACAGTCACATGATAGCAGCCAAAATCACATGACCAACAAACACAATATAATATAACATATATACAAAATGCAAAAATATTTAAAATAGCTTAACACGCTGAATTTTACTTAAAACAGGCTTTAGGCTAACAAGCAAAAATAACAAGTTATGCTAAAGACCTGTTGTACCAAACCAGATAAATACGAAAAATAAAGTACAGGTCACCGCTGAATAATTCTTTGTGGAATCTCCTTTATTAAAAGTAAGCGCTTTCGGAATAATCCTTCATCAGACATAATACAAAGTAACAAAAGCAGCAATATTTAAAACACAGATCATCCAATCACTTACTCCTAAAAGCCCGCCTTTTTTGTAAAGCAGGTTTAATTGGTAAAACATCGTTAAGACCAGGTGGTCTATGTGCTCTTAAATCTACTATCCACTTGGATTCAGCTAATGCTGTTCTATGCTGAATGCCCCCCCCCTCTCATTAGTGGCAATATTAACAATGCATCTGAACTTAAAAGTGTGTGTGGGATTAATCTCTATATGTCTGAATAAAGCATTGCTCACTTGACATGTTCTAATATTACTAATATGCTGTAAAATCCGAACCTTCAGCATGTTATTTGTCATACCTACATAAAAACTTTCACATTGTTCACAATTGGCCATATATACTAAGTGTTTTGTCCTGCAAGTAGCCCTCCCTTTAAATATAAAAGTTTGTGTCTTATCAGGATGTTTATATTCAGTGTCGCTATTAATATATTGACAAGCCTTGCAGTTGCCACAGGGATATGTGCCTGCTCTAATATCTATTGTAGGTCTCTTATTCAAATATGTCTCCTTACATAACAGGTCCTTGAGATTGTTGTTTCTCCTATAGTTAAACATGAGACGTTCTGCCACTACGTCCTTAAGACTAATATCACTTCTTAGGATATTCCAATTGTTCTGAACTATATTACATATGTCTTTAATGTTACTACCAAACATGGTGGATTATTGATGGCCACACTTGATGTCAACAGTTTGTTTACTGTTATTGAACAACAATATGGGATAACAGCAGTGGGTGAAGTAATAAGTAGATTGGGAGCAACTGAGCATAAGCGACTGGTTGTGGAGAATTTACTAGCTTTGGTATTGAACAACAATGTCTTTATAGGACCAGGGTCCATATACAGACAAGCACAGGGGGTAGCTATGGGCACCCCCTGTGCTAACACATATGCAAATTTGGTTATGTCCAAATGGGAAACCAAGGAAATTCTTAATAATCAGGAATGGAATAAGTACATAGTTTTGTATGTCAGATTTGTGGATGACGTTTTTATTTTGTGGGATGGGGATACTTCTACCTTTGAGAGCTTTTTAGCCTTTCTCCATACCACCACTACTTTTCTGACATTTAGTGCCAAAACTTCTTTTACTCATATAGAGTTCCTGGATGTTTGTGTGGAACAGAGTAACCTTGGTTTCACCTCGAAATTGTATAGGAAACAATGTTGGCAAAATGCATTGTTATCCTATGACAGCATGCACCCGAGGCATATCTTTCCCAATATTGTCAAGAGCCAAGTGGGTAGGATATCTAGGGTATGTTCTGAAGATACTTACTGTGATGAGGAACTTTCCAGGTTGAGTGGACATTTTTTGGATAGGGCTATGAGAGGAACATGGTTAGTAAGGTGGTTAGTAACAATGCTTTACATAGGAAGACAAAGAATAGGCCATGGATGCAAGGCCCTGTTATTGGCAGACAAATAGATACAGGATTATGTAGTAGCAGGAAGGAACAACCTAAAATACTTTTTAATGGTAGTAACATTAAAGACATATGTAATATAGTTCAGAACAATTGGAATATCCTAAGAAGTGATATTAGTCTTAAGGACGTAGTGGCAGAACGTCCATGTTTAACTATAGGAGAAACAACAATCTCAAGGACCTGTTATGTAAGGAGACATATTTGAATAAGAGACCTACAATAGATATTAGAGCAGGCACATATCCCTGTGGCAACTGCAAGGCTTGTCAATATATTAATAGCGACACTGAATATAAACATCCTGATAAGACACAAACTTTTATATTTAAAGGGAGGGCTACTTGCAGGACAAAACACTTAGTATATATGGCCAATTGTGAACAATGTGAAAGATTTATGTAGGTATGACAAATAACATGCTGAAGGTTCGGATTTTACAGCATATTAGTAATATTAGAACATGTCAAGTGAGCAATGCTTTATTCAGACATATAGAGATTAATCCCACACACACTTTTAAGTTCAGATGCATTGTTAATATTGCCACTAATGAGAGGGGGACATTCAGCATAGAACAGCATTAGCTGAATCCAAGTGGATAGTAGATTTAAGAGCACATAGACCACCTGGTCTTAACGATGTTTTACCAATTAAACCTGCTTTACAAAAAAGGCGGGCTTTTAGGAGTAAGTGATTGGATGATCTGTGTTTTAAATATGGCTGCTTTTGTTACTTTGTATTATGTCTGATGAAGGATTATTCTGAAAGCGCTTACTTTTAATAAAGGAGATTCCACAAAGAATTATTCAGCGGTGACCTGTACTTTATTTTTCGTAGGCTTTAGGCTAACAGTAGAATTTAATCCAGGTGAGGAATCCACTGCTAGTCTTAAAATCCATTCATATTCCTTAATATCTAAAACATTATTAATATCACCACCCCTACTATGAGGTTTAACTAAATCTAGACATGTAAATTTAAAGCAATGCGTATTCACATGTGTTTTAATATACTTGAAAAGAGCATTATTCTCAACCTCCCTTCTAACCTCTGACTTATGCTCAATTATTCTGTCTTTAAGTTTACGTGTGGTCTTGCCCACATAGAATGCTGAGCAGGCATTACAAGTAGCCAAATACACCACATTTACACCGTTACAGAATGCTACTGATTTAAAGTAAAACTCTTTTAAAGTAACAGGATGAATAAATGCATAATTAGGGGTAGCAGCAATGTCTATACAACAAGAACAGCTCATACATTTAAAAGTACCAATATGATCAGAGAAAGCATTCAGCTTTAAGCCAAGATTAAAATCTTTATAACATAATAAGCTTTTAATACTTCTCATATTCCTATATGAGTAGTAAGGCTTTTCACCTAAAATTCGCCTAACTTCTGGACAGGCCATCAACACAGGCCAGTATTTGGCTATGATATATTTAACCGAACCTGTTCTACTACTAAAGTTCAGATTTAAAACAGTTTATTCGGAATATAAATTTAAAGGTTCTTTTTGGTTCAAATAATGCTATGATATCATATAATACTTGCAAAAGACGTAGTACCTTTATACCAGTTAATTTGCCTGTGACAACTGCTTTCCATAATTTATGTGAAGCTGATTTGAGAAAGTTATATGGGACTACAATTAAGAAGAAGAGACAGTATAATTTGAACTATGATGAACATTGTGCCTTAAAGAAACTACAATTTGACAATACTATTGTAATGAAACAAGCTGACAAGGGAGGTGCTATTGTTATTATGGACTGTAATGCCTATAAGACATCTATGCTCAATTTTCTTCAAGATGAGAATGCCTTCAGAAGAATGTCATATAATGATGTTAAGAAATGCATTAGTAATGTCAATATGTATATATATGAGCTACAAACTAATGGTGAGATAGATTTAGATTTGTTTCACTTTTTTACAGTACCCTGTCCCACTATTCCCTTATTATATGGGTTACCAAAAATTCATAAATGTTTAGATAACCCACCCATGATGCTAAGAAATGCATTAGTAATGTCAATATGTATATATATGAGCTACAAACTAATGGTGAGATAGATTTAGATTTGTTTCACTTTTTTACAGTACCCTGTCCCACTATTCCCTTATTATATGGGTTACCAAAAATTCATAAATGTTTAGATAACCCACCCATGAGGCCCATTGTCTCTGGGGGTGGGTGGATAACTGAACCGATATCTGTTTATCTACAAAAGCGATTGTACCCCTTATTATTGGAGTGTCCTAATATCTTAAAGGACACAGGTGATTTTTTAAGCAAACTTTCAATTTGGTATAACAGTCTACATAACAAACTCGATTCAGGCTATTTATTTGTAACCTTAGATATAAATTCTCTTTTTACTGTCATACCAAATGAGTATGGCATTGAGGCTATCAAACAGTTTCTGAGTAAGAAAATAGATATACCTACAGGTGATGTTCAAAATATATGTGCATTATTAGACTTAGTTCTGAGCAACAATGTATTTATGTTTGATCAACTTTTGTTTCTACAGCTAACCGGTGTTGCGATGGGAACACCGGTTGCTAATACATATGCTAACCTAGTCTTGTATCAATGGGAATTAGAGTTTATACATGATGGTGTAAAATTTTTGAACAGTAATATTTGCTTGTACCAGAGGTTTGTGGATGATTGCTTTATGGTTTGGAAGGGATCACGCTCTGATCTGCAAGATTTTATAGTATATTTAAACAGTAGTACGAGCTTCTTGGTTTTTAAGGAGATTACATCTGAACATGAAGCAATTTTCCTTGATGTTAAGGTATATAAAGAAGAGGGTACTTTACAAACTACTATTCACAAGAAGGATGTGCATACTAGTAGATACTTGCATTATAATAGTATGCATGCACCCCATGTTTTTAAAGGAATTGTTAAAGCTCAATTTTCACGAGTCAGTAGGTTAAATACAATCGACTCTGTATTTCATATACAGTTAGATGAAATGTTCAATGAGTTTGTTAAGAATGGCTATGACTTGGATATATTGGAAGAATTGAAGAGAATGGTAATACTTAATAGGGATACTACATATAAACCTTACCTTAGGACAGACGCGTGTATGAATGATCATGTGATCATTACACCAGGATCTAACATTGGAAATATAGTTAGAACTAGATATGTTATGAACTTTGTAGTAGAACAGGTTCGGTTAAATATATCATAGCCAAATACTGGCCTGTGTTGATGGCCTGTCCAGAAGTTAGGCGAATTTTAGGTGAAAAGCCTTACTACTCATATAGGAATATGAGAAGTATTAAAAGCTTATTATGTTATAAAGATTTTAATCTTGGCTTAAAGCTGAATGCTTTCTCTGATCGTATTGGTACTTTTAAATGTATGAGCTGTTCTTGTTGTATAGACATTGCTGCTACCCCTAATTATGCATTTATTCATCCTGTTACTTTAAAAGAGTTTTACTTTAAATCAGTAGCATTCTGTAACAGTGTAAATGTGGTGTATTTGGCTACTTGTAAAGCCTGCTCAGCATTCTATGTGGGCAAGACCACACGTAAACTTAAAGACAGAATAATTGAGCATAAGTCAGAGGTTAGAAGGGAGGTTGAGAATAATGCTCTTTTTAAGCATATTAAAACACATGGGAATATGCATTGCTTTAAATTTAGATGCCTAGATTTAGTTAAACCTCATAGTAGGGGTGGTGATATTAATAATGTTTTAGATATTAAGGAATATGAATGGATTTTAAGACTAGCAGCGGATTCCTCACCTGGATTAAATTCTACTGTTAGCCTAAAGCCTGTTTTAAGTAAAATTCAGCGTGTTAAGCTATTTTAAATATTTTAAATATTTTTGCATTTTGTATATATGTTATATTATATTGTGTTTGTCGGTCATGTGATTTTGGCTGCTATCATGTGACTGTTTTTTGCTCCTATTTAAAGCAAGCTGCTTTTGTTTTAATGATTGTTAGTATTGAAGAAGGGTTTCACCCGAAAGCTTTGCTGTGATATATTAAATTGTTTTCTGCCTACGTTTGTTTGTTTCTTTGTCGAGCATGTCATCCCAGGTGGACAGACATTGGATCCTCTTTGAATGACACCAGAAACTTAGCCGATTGTTGAAATTGATAATTTTTTATTTATACTGTGGTATCGTTTTTGGTGAGGGCAGGATGCTACTCAGGGTCAGGGTCATACCGGCCTGGGCTACAAGCTCAGAGAGCTCTTCCATGTCTCTTTTCATGTATTCTAGGGAGGTACGGCTCAGGTCATTCTCACCAACATGGACAATGACAGAGTCGTATTTGTACTTGTTCTGGAGTGACCTGAGTGCTTGTATTATGTGGCAGATCCTGGTGCCCAATAGCAGCTAACAGTAACCTTCTCCTTATTCAGCCTAATGAGTTCAACATCAGTGTGCCTGACTATAGAGTCACCTACTACTAGTATGTTGGGTATGTTACTTTGCCTTAAGGGCTGTGATTGCATGGCACACTGGTTTTGTGAAGTATGTGTTTCATGATTTGTGTTGGGGGGGTGATGGTTGCTTGGATGTCTGCTTTGGACGTCTCTGTTTCTTTTGCAGATTTTTATTTAGAGCCTCCGAGTATGTTCTCATGTACTTACGTGTGTTTTTTCCAGTGATGGTTTAATGCGTCTATGTGAGACTGGTGGTGTGAGGCAAGTATTTCCCTTCTCCTTTTGACTGTTGGATCCAGCCTTGGGTTGAGAGAGCTTAGCCTCCAATTTTGCTGTATAATTGCATCTCTCACATGTATTAGTGTTTGGTGGTAGGAGGAGAGGGTTGTCTGTGTACATGAGGCAGTTGTAACATTGCCTCAAAATGCCCAGATTCACCAGTTGGATGGGAGAGTACACTGGAAACTGCCCTTTGGTATTGCCTGGATAGGTACAGTGAACTGTTTTACTCAATGGCTGATAAGGTTGAATAGAGAGTCTTGTCCTTCTGTGCAGTATAGCAGGGTCTAGTGCTAGGGTTTATAAGTGCTTGCTATGAGTTTTGAGCAAGTGCTGGGCTGAGAAATGAATGGCTTGAGTGCTTAAGTTGAAAGTTTGTCTAGTTCCAAGGAAAAAATTGAAGAGGAGACTTTGAGGAGCCGGGAATAGTTATACCCTAGCTAACTGGCGCTGCCTGGTGTGCAAAACTGGGCAAATACGGTATTTATAGCAGGGAAATGAAAAAGATAGAAATTAGCCCAAAATGACCAATAAACTACTAATTTCTGGGCTGAAACCACTCCTCCAGGGACAGATAGGCTGCTCAAAGTTCCCCTCTCTCACAGGTGAACAGAAAAACTTCCTTCTATCCAGGTAAGGTATGGGCAAACACAGAGATTTGTAACAGCCCTGAATTCAGCACTTAACCTGAAAACTGGACTATACTAGCTTAGAAAGGTGGGAAACAAGTATATATATTTTTTTTAGAAAATAAAGCAGATACAATCAAAAAATCTTTAAATGCACAGAAAAGGATACATATTGTTATATATCTCAGATCAGAGTTGTAGTCAATGCCACTAGTAATAAAGTAGGAAGAAAAACAAATACAGTAAAAGCAGATGAATATAATGCAATTATATATATATATATATATATATATATATATATATATATATATATATATATATATATATAAAACAATAAAAAAATGAACAACTGATTTAAACAAGTTACCAAATTAACCAGAAAAAAAGCTCAAAACTGAGCCCTGCTCCAGCAGTCTTCAAACAGACAAGTTCTAACTGCACACTCCTGCTGCTAGGGTGCAAGTGAACCCTCCCCAAAAAAAGATGGCCTGGGTCAGTGCTCAAGTTATACAAACAAAGCTATATTCAGCAGGCCTGAATCTGGTCTATGCTGCAGCAACAAGGTGCACCATTTTCAGAAAGAAACAGTTCAAATAAGCAGGCACAATAAGCCTGTGACCAGAAATTCTCAGCTCAGAAGGGTAGAATCTAGCTTGTCCTCCCACAAGAGTGCAGGCCACACCTTCTTAATGTAAAAAAACTGGCCCAAAGCCCAAGTACTTAAACCAGAACCAATACACTTTAGAACAGACACTAAGTCTTCAATCAGCAACTCCCAACTCAGAAGGATGTAAGCTTCCTGTCCTGCCACAACAGTGCAGACCACAAACCTTCCTAATGTGAAACAACTGGTCTAAATCCCAAGTGCGTAATCCAAAGACTTAGAATAACAGTTACAATATAATTGGCTACTAACAAGCAGTAATAAATGCAGAAGAATAAATGATATTAAGTACTTTTAAGAACAGGCAGCAACAGCAAAATAAATAATAAATTAGGAAGAAACACAAACACAGTAAGTAGATGAATAAAGTGCAAAAAAAAATTTTTTTTCTCTCCATATTAGGTAGAATGAGCTAAAGACACTAGACTGGGAGGAGTGTCACAGATCAAATATACAGTAGGGGTGGGCAATTGCAAAGCCACCAAGTATAATCAACTCAGAAAAACAACACTTTCAACACAGATCAGAAGCCAGCAAATACGATCTTAAATCAATCAAGCAATAGCAATTAGAATACTGAAGAACCTTGGAAAGAAGTGCCAAAAATATACTTATCAATTTATATATTGAGTTGTTTCAGTAGCACTCTCAGTCAGAACTTAATTAGATTCAAGCAATGAATGCAGCGGTAACAAACAGGGAATCTTAATTATAGCAGCAAGCCTTGAGACAATCAGATAAAAACACACAAGTTGTTTGCCCACTATTTAACAGAGCAGAATTAAGGGTGGGGGAAAATAGCACTTTCCACTGAGAAAAATAACACTTTCAACACAGATCAGAAGCCAGCAAATATGATTTTAAATCAATCAAGCAAAAGCAATTAGAATATTGTAGAACTCTGGAAAGAAGTGCCAAAAATAGACTTATCAATTTATATCTTGAGTTGTTTCAGTAGCACTCTCAGTCAGAACTCAATTAGATTCAAGCAATGAATGCCAGTTTTTCTTGTGGAAGTATTTTTCTTTCCTCTAATTTCTCTCAATCTTTTTACATATCTTCTATCTGGGAATTCTGGGCTTCTTGCATAATAGTAACAATACATAATTTCTTTCTTATTCTCAATAGTCCACTTTATCATCTGTATGGCTCTTTACTGGCCCATCAGTTTTTGTGATTTTTGTTGATTATTACTTCTTTCTACAACAAGAGCCCCCTGGGCCTGGTCTAGCCACACTGTAGGAATGTTTCCGTGTCTTAAGGATTCTACACTGTCATTTTTTCCAGTCCTGGAACTAGTGTACCTAGCAGGATTGGGCATTTTTTTTATCCTTGGTCTTGTGCACCCAGCTATCTTTTTTATCTTTTAACCTACTTCTGCCCATGATATATGCTATATAAAATAAATTCTATATATCAGTGTCATCTTGATGAGATTCTGTGAAAAACAGGGTCCACCTCATGAAGGTACTCACCAATACTTGAGGACGAATTCAGTTCCAGCAATACTACTCTCCTTTGCTTGCTGATTTATCATCTCTCCATTCAGACCCCCATTTCTTCCCTGTATGCAAGTGCTTCTATCTCAAAAATGCCATGAAATTTTCAGGGAGAGTTGCTAGGATAATGTATTGTGCTTCTACTCTTAACCTATTCAAGCTTATAGTATTTTTTTGTATACTTCCAGTCAACACCCATGGCTCCTTATTGCATCCAGATGTTTTAGAGTCTGTCTTCTTAAGTGACTAGCCAGCTAATAATAGGCAGTATTAGAAAAGGCAAGGAATTATTAACAAAATGCCACTAAGACTGTTAAATTACAATGTCCTGCTGTGGACTAATTAATCACTGTTTGCCAATTATTCATACTTTTGTATCTATGTTTATATTTTCATAACTGTGAGACCTATATGCTATTGAGGGGTACTGTCTGAAATGCCATGATGGGAGATATTACAAATTGTCAGTGTCCATTTATGTTGCACTATGCTAGAGATATTGCTAGCTGTTTTTTATTAATTATGAATATAAGCAATATTTCCATGTATGCTTCAAAAATGAAGCAACTTACAAACAAGTGCCTTATGTGAGGTGAACCTTAGATGTTGAAGAAAACTGTTACTGATACTTGCACTGCCAGTTGCTCATCTTGAGAGACATTTAGTGCTATTTATATAGCTAATTATGCAATTATGCATATGTTTTCATATTTCTGTAAACATCTCAGAAAACATGTACCCAGAGAGGAATTTCTTGCTATCACATAAAAGTGTATGTCTGGTTAACAAAAGTGTTTTTACAGTTTGTGTCTGTGTTGTATAGTTTACACATTATGACAATTTGTGAAAGGATATCAAAAATATAATTCTAGTATTTATGGGAAACACATGAATGGACTGACTATTATCACTCTAAATGATACTTCTTACTGACAACATTGCTATTTGTACAATTTTAATTGCCTTTATTATTCACACAATACTTACAATTGTTTATCTTATATTTTTAAGTTAATTTTTCAGAAAGTGCTCTGGAATGCAAGGATGTATGTCGGCTGCTAGAGGTGTGACATTCCACACTACGTAGGTGTTAATGAGTTAAGGACACGGTTAAGAACGTTTAGTGCAGTCAAAGGTAATCCTTTTTGAATGTCAAAACACACAGCAGGAATGAAAATATCACACAAAAGTACATATTATTCTAACCATTTATTTATGTTGTGTGTGTGTGTGTGTGTGTGTGTGTGTGTGTGTGTGTGTGTGTGTGTGTGTGTGTGTGTGTGTGTCTGCATGTACACTGCAGAAAACTGGTGGCTTTATTTTAAAATCACTCATCTACAAATGTTGCCATATGACAATTTCATATAGCCATCGTGCATGCAATTTGAATTTGCATATAAATGTCAGTCTCTCTATGTTGCCTTAAGATGTTTTTATAACCTTTTCATGGCAAGACACGTGAAGGGTCAGCCTTATACAGTCTGTAACATGAGTTGCTACCTCTTAAGGCAAGCTGGTAGCCTAAGCTCAAATATCTGCCTGTCTCAACAAATATAATGCATATTTTGCTATAACACTGACAATAATGAAAGCACTTTTTCTGGAAAAAGTGTTACCTGTAATCTGGAATTCATAAGAACACACAGTAGTGATCATATGACTCAAATATATAATGTATTTGTAGCCTGCACAAAAGTGAAATGTGTATGTTTCCTGTAATCCCAATGGTAAAAATAGACTACCTAGATGGCTATTTAGGATTATTGGGTAGTGCATAACTGTATAAGACCATATGTTTAGAACTGGAACACGTTAGCATATTTAACAGAAATATAGACCAGAAATGTCAGTTATAGTATGTATTTAATTGGTGATTTCAAATGCAAAGATATAGCAACAACTTTATGTAACATATGCCACTGCATGTGAATATACATTTATGGAAAGAAGAAGCACAAATGCAGTGGCACAAAACTTTTGTAATCAGGAGAAATCATATGGTTTTAAATTCTGATATAATGACAAAAGGTACGTGCTGCAATCTCAGTCCTGAACAGAAGTCATATAACCACTCCTAACAGAAATACTGTTCAATGTAGCTTACCAGACTGTGATTGTGAAATAAAAGGTGCACATGCACACACACCCACGCACACACATATGCAAGTGCCAGGCACTGTCATGGAAAGGAATAACGCCCTAGGTGCAACACAGATTACCTGAGTTTAATAGCGGCTTGGGGACAGAAAAAGCAAGGTGCGGGAAAGTAGGCAGTAGAAGTAAGTGGTTAGCAGCATTTCACCCATCCTAGGGGAGATGGTAGTACACATGGCTGCTTCACCACATGCAAGTGAAGGTTTACAGCTAGTGAGGTTGTAACTATTAACAGGGCACATGGGCTTGGCTTACAAAGACACTGCTGAAAGTCATCATTAGCATGTGGATGGAAGCACCCGCATACTTTGGCAAGATTACAGAAGGCTCCCTGTGGTGACACAGGTGCTCTTGTTAGCCATTAGTGATGGGGTTAGGATAAAAAAATAGCAGTTTTCTCATTTTTGCATCATCCAGTGTGTTTTGGGGAAGAGGTACTCAAAACTAGTAAATTGCTGCTCATTGCACTATTGCAAAAATACATACTAGATAAAAGACATATATGAGTGCACACAAAATGCTGTTCCATGACATATATGAGTGCACACAAAATGCTGTTCCATGACATATATGAGTGCACACAAAATGCTATTCCATAACATATGAGTGCACACAAAATGCTGTTCCATGACATATATGAGTGCACACAAAATGCTGTTCCATGACATATATGAGTGCACACAAAATGCTGTTCCATGACATATATGAGTGCACACAAAATGCTGTTCCATGACATATATGAGTGCACACAAAATGCTGTTCCATGACATATATGAGTGCACACAAAATGCTGTTCCATGACATATATGAGCGCACACAAAATGCTGTTCCATGACATATATCAGTGCACACAAAATGCTGTCCCACTGCACTTACCTTATCAAGGTGATACATGAAGTAGCAATATAATCAGACAACAAAAGTAATATGCTGTGCTCCATAGTTTAAACAGTGGTTCAAAAATAAGGCTTAGGAATCATAACGACCATAAAATACAAACTCATATGTTTGAATTACAGACTACAATACCTTAAAGGTCTTTAGCTAAAGCAAGTAAATGTCCACAAAGTTCATTCTAGGCAGCAGAATGATATCATCTTGGACACAAAATAGTACCTATAAAGATTTGGAAAGAAACACAGCAGTACTGCAAATCCCTCTGGTACTGTTACATTGTCCCATTTTAATCCTTGGTATATAATGTTAAATCCACATCTTTTTTTTTTCTGTCTGTTACTGTCTTCCTCCAAGTAAGTGTTGACTTAGATATCATCCTAACTGAATTGTTAGCCTTGTAGTTATCATCTTACAAAGAAATGCACAGTCATCAATATAATCGTTCTAAAAGCTTGGTTAAAAAAAAGTGTTTTTCCTGCCAAGCCACATATAACCGCAGGAAGTCTAAGCATTCCGCAAGCTCTGTAATAAAGGCTTTTATTCTGTACAGATTATGTAGTGAGAAAACTCTCCTTAGAACTGATATAAAATAAAACATGGGCTTGCATGTTTAAGGCATGCATACATGCACACATCCACATGCACATACGTGTACATACACACACACACACACACACACACACACACACACACACACACACACACACATACACGTTATGAGTATCACACTTGTCTTTATTGAATTATGCTGCATCTAACATGTCGTCAGTAACTGGTGGGATTCCGTAAGGCACAGATACAGTGCGTAGTAGAAGTCTGTTATGCCAGCTTCAGGGAATGTATCACAGTAATCAGAGTAGCAAGGCAATGCCACATAAATACAAAACTCTGCACAGGACATAGTGTAGTTCAGAAACATATGGCATAGTGACCAGCTACTACTACAATATGATAGATAACTGCAGCAGATCATGTTGTCCAATTTCATGAGGATGAGACAGCTAGGTTCGCTGGACCCTCAGCATTTGGCTGATGAACAGACAGACTGCCTGGTGTATGTCTGTAGCCTACATTGGTGCAATATGCTGCCTGAAAAGAGGCCTTTATGCCTACTAGTGCTACTCTTTTAACCAAGAATAATAATAGTAACAATGCCCCGCATATTAAGCTCAGTGTATGGTCTACTGTCCATAGTAAGTACATTGCTGGCAATGCCCAGTTTAGCTTCTCATGTTCAGTATACATGCTCTCATGGAAACTGATTACATTACTTCCAAGGTTTATCTATGCATCTGCCATACAGAGAGCAGCAAGCATCCATGGCAAACATACACAACCAGTGAGGAGCACTGCCTTGGCCACGGAGGTCACAAAAGTGTACAATGGGACCATGCACATACTGCCTAATGCCTTTTTTGCCATGAATGCAGATGTGCGATCCAGTGATCCACATATCAGAAACAGAATTCCTCACTCCAGCTTAAAGGTCATGCATGGAGTATTGCACCCATTACACATCTCCTTACAGGGGCATTAAGTTTGGGCAGGAGTACTACTAGCAGCATACATGGTGTTACTGTCAAAGATATAGACAGCATATTATTGCATGACATTTACAATGGATGTCTGCCTGTGTTGTGCATTAGTGACTGAACATTTCTCTACACAATGTATGTTGTGCATGTTGTAGCCATAGAACAGTAATATACTAGAAAGAAACCTAAGCATGGACAGGACCTGAAAGAATAGCTTGTGAGCTTGTGATAGTCTTAGTGTGAACAGCAGGTCAAGTTAATATACAGTTAGAGTGATGAGTGTTTAGAATTATTTCAGAACAGGATGATAGGTTTTATGGCTGGAGATGGTATGATGTTCATGTGTGTGTGTGTGTGTGTGTGTGTGTGTGTGTGTGTGTGTGTGTGTGTGTGTGTGTGTCTCTGTGTGTGTGTGTGAGTATCTTAAACCTAAACCACATCAAACGTTTGATAGAGAAAATAATACACTTTTTTGTAATTTTTTGTAATTTTGTAAATTGTAGCAGAAGGTACTGTCTTCCATACTGGAATACAGATCCACCTAGGAAATGCATTATGCTTGTAGGAAGAGATGAAGATACAGATTTTACCTTCAGTCATGTATTAACAAATATGTAAGCTACTTGTTAGATTAGGGAGTACCATGACATGCCGTCATAACTGTAAGATACTTTTTGTAGTAAAGTTACAATACCTAATCAGCTGGTGCTGAGCAGAAACTAAAGCAAATAACACTGAAATTGTAACTTCATGGCTACAGCAAACCAAACTGGAAGACGGGGAAATTTTGTTTCCATAGGATGCCTTGTTTTGTATGTAAGTCACAACAAAACTGCCCAATAGTAGCAAGTGAGAAGATCTAAAGGCTGGAAAAAGATCATTATAAATTCTAAAGCAAATGTCATGCATCAGCTGTGTAATAAAGAGCACTTGTGATAAAGTACTCTGGAAGTGTGGATTGCCAGCCCCCTGGTTACAGTGCTGGTGAAAGAAGATCATGTATAGCTGGAAGGTCAATCATGTCTGGTTAGGGGGAAAATAAAAAGAGCTGAAGCCACAGAAAACAAAATAAAATATACTTTTTTTCTTTTTAGCTGCTGTATTTGTACACAGTTAACTGATTAGAGACATATTACTTGTTTGCTTTCTGCTTAATTTTGGTGTCCTTGGAAGGATAAAGAAGAGGGTACCATGAATATTTTCAGCAAAACAAACAAAAGTATAACACACAGACTAGCAACATGCGACAATCGTGAATTGAAGCTATTTAAAAAGAGAATTCAGCTACTGTTAGAGAAATAAAAATGTTCAGCTGGTAAATACAAAAAAATACCACTAGTATTGTACCACTGCCACGGACACTGTATCACATGACACACCCAAAAAGTCAGCTATAATGACTTAAAATGCATTAGAAAGGGGTAGGGAAAAGAGAAAAAAAACAAACTGAGGTAAGAAGCTCACAAGCTGAATTATTCAAAGTAGCACAGTGAAACAGAATACTAAACATAGGGATTTGAATGTTTTATTCCAGCTGTATTTTGTTCTGTTTCTAGGCAGAAATCTAAATAAACCAATTCCCTCCTGAGTAGAAGAAATGTGTCTTTGCAAGAAAGTGTGGCTGAGAATTTCCTCCTCTGAGTTTAATGAGTATGACTCATCACCACACCCTCCCTATTAACTTAATATGTTAATGTTAGTGTTGTTCATTTAAACTGCAAGCAAACATTGGTAGATTAAGGGGTCATGGTAGAGAAATAAGAAGTTCTTGGTTTTCCAAAATCTGTGCTGCTAGCAACAATGCTCATGGAGAAAACCAGACATATTACAGCTATGTCAACAGTACATTGTCCCTTTTTTTCTGGTAACTGATCACCAGTATTTACTGGAAAAGTACAGATAGTATACTGAAAACTATCAACAAGGTACAAGAAAGCTTGCACATATAAGGAACCAAACATATATAAAATACTCAAACTATAATATACTAAGACTATATAAAGAGTAATACTATAATAATAGTGCAAGACACACAAGCAAAAGAGATACCTATACACAGTAGTGCATATACAGTAGTGCAACACAGTAGTGCATAGTCGTGCAACTGCAGCTACACAGTGCAATGCACTGTAGTTCAAGTAAGACAGCAGATGAAATTCAACTTATGTACTTACCTCTTCTTAAGAGGCCCAGTGGACTGATTCAGATGGACAATTGTCAGTCGTGACCCAAAAACTGGCCTGCATTGGTAGTTCGCTCACCTCTCATGCCAGGAAGATCAGAATGCTGTTGGTTCTACCCCCACACCTCCTACTTAAGTTCATGTTCTACTAAATGACACTGCAAAGCAGCACGAGAGGGCTGCCCAAGTTGTGACATTCCTTTCTTGATATGAGTCACAAAACTGAGACACAAAATTTGGAGATATTGTGAGAAAAAATTAATATCTGCCATACATTTACCATCTTAGCCAACTAAGTAATCCGCACAACTCTTCTTACTTATTCATATAAATCCTATCTAATGATGGTATTAATGTGCAAATATGTACAGTGCTATTCCTTTTCTTTATTGTGATTATAGCCTGTAATTCTGTCACATCATACCTTTGTAGTTGTAATTTTTTTCTAGCAACTTTTCTACCAAGGACTCCACTGAAAAAGGGTATCTGAACTCAATCAGACTATCAAGGTTAACAAATGGAAATAATTAAATAGAGCAAATACTTTTTATTAATTGAGGGCACAAGGCCACACTGTGTCTCCTGATGGCACTGTTAAAGAATTAAAGTACTAAGCCAGATTCTTAGAGTTTAGTGAGCTGCATTCTTCACTGGTATGGAACAGAATAATATATGGTATAAGAAATGATCAGATGAGGGACAGATGAATGACAGCATCAGATTTAGCATTAAATAGAGCATGTGGGTGTGGCACAGTGATGCAGTGCTTAGTGATTAGTGTTACTGCCTCACAGCACTTGGTTGTCTGGATTGTTTCCTGGCTAAAATGCCTCCTCTATTAAGTTTCATGTCCTCTTACTGTCTTTGTAGTGTTCACTTCTTCTTGTTCTTCTTTTCAGCTTTTTCCAGTTAGGGATCACAGCAGATCAACTGTCTGCTCATGATTGGCAGTGGAGTTTTACAGTGTCGAGTTGCCAGCCCGGCACCCAACCTTCCATGGAAGGCACACACATGCATGCATGCACACACTCACTCCTAGAGCCAATTTAGAGTGTCCGATCCACCTACAGCATGCCTTTGGGATGTGGGAGGAAACGACCGAGAGGACCCACACCACCAGGGAGGGACATGCAGACTTCACAGAAGGCACCCCCAGTCCCGATCGAACTGAGAACTCTTTGCTGTGAGGTGGCAATGCTAACCACTGCACCACTGTGGCCACCCCTTTGTAAGTGCTCTTATTTCATCTGTCATTCCAAAGACATGTTGTAGGTGAAATAGTGATCCACCAAATTCTTCACACGTATATGGGCAATGTGTGAATAAGCGTGTGTGTGTGTGTGTGTGTGTGTGTGTGTGTGTGTGTGTGTGTGTGTGTGTATATATACGCATGTGCATGTGTGTATGCACGCATGCGTGCACATTTCCTGTGACAGAATGGCACACTGCCGAGTTTTTGACATTATGCCTGATGAGTGTTAGGATAAGCTTTGGTTTTCCCATAATGTTGTAAATTATAAATTGTGTCTTGGAACACAAATATATAAGTGGCCAAAGTATATACAATGAGTGGCATCACTTTGTCACAGCTGAGCTAACGAAAGAGCCCTAAGTGTGTTCAGCTTCATACAAAACAGGCATCTAAACTGAGTAAAAATGAGTAAATTATGAACCATGAAAAACATAACAATGTCATTAAAACGTTCTCACATGGTGGGGTTATAAGTGTGGTAAAAAATATGTTCTGCATTTAATTAAGTGTTTAGAAGTTATGGAAAAAAATCCCCTTGCTACAGCATAAAAATGAAGGAAAATGATTTTCATTTGAAGAGATTATGCAATCTGGCAAACATTCATAAACTTGACTTACCTTGGGGCAAAATCTGTACTGAGAAAACATACAGAGTAAATAGTGTGCCAAAGAAAAGGATAGAAAATGTATGACTACCAAATCAGTTAAAATTTGGGAAGACAAGTTTAAAATGAATAATTGAATTGTGATGTTTAGACTGGGCAGTAACAGGAAGTATTGTAATGTCTGTTCAAAAATTATAAACACCAAGTTTGAAAGACAGTGAACTGAAGCCATAGATATTCAAAGTGCTTACTTTTCTAGTAATCATATGAACCATTGGGAAAAACTGCTTACACGTGAATATAAGAATAAATAAAATCAGGGTTTAATTCCATACAGTTGATATAGCATACACAATGTTGACCTCTGGTCATTTGACTTCTCAGAGGCTTGTTGTGGTGAAAATAATTCAGTATGTTGCTTTGCAGATCAGAAAATTTGCTGATTAAAGTATAACAAGATTTATATTATGGTTAGCCTACTTACTAGTATATACTACAAAGAATGTTCCAGTAGATTTGAGTAAAAAAGTTGGAGAACAGTTGAGCTGTATTGTATAATTAAAAAAAAAACAGACTGAACCTGCTGAATAGTTTAAGAAACATTGCTACTGATGGGAAACAAAATTAATTCAGATTTCCATATAGCCATACAGTCCTAATGAAGCTTTACAAAGACAGAAGTATCTCTTTCCTCCAACTAAAGAAGCAGCCTCTACCATGCCAGTATTTTTCTTTGTTTGATGCAACTAAGGCCTTGATAATGTTCAAAGTGGTCTACTTTTAATTTATCTATGGGAAGGTACTAGTTTATCAGACTCCTGTTCGGTTTGTCAGCACCTGAATTGTTTTAGAGAGCTTCTGTTCCACAAATAATCAACAGGCTTGAGTGCTATTAACATAACTGATGATAGATGATAAAAACTAAGCATGCTATATAGCTCTGTAAAACTACCAAACAAATCATGACTGCTAGGGACAAAATATGGAAAAATGGCAAAAGCACAAGAACCCCATTGATCTCATAGAATTTAGACAACTTCATAATCAAGCTACATTACTTAACCCTCCAAGATGTTACAAAGAAAATCCAAAGAGATTTGGAATTCCATCTCATCTATTATCAACCCAGGCACCAAAAATAACCCTTGCCCCTTCCCTGAGAAAACTGCCAGTGAAATAGCCACCCTCTTTAACTTACATTTCATTGATACTACAGCCACACTTACCACCACCTTTCCTCAAACTAATTCTTATACCAACTTTCTTACACAAACACATTCCTCTCAGGATAATACTACCCCTTCCTTCTCTTTCTCCCCCATATCCATCACCACTATAACTAAACTTCTCCTAAAACTGAAACCTAGCTCCACTGCCTCTGACAATTTACCACCAGAATACCTCCAAATGTCAGCTAGATCCATTGCCTATCGAATCAGCATACTTCTCAATAGTTCCTGCCAAGAATCTTATCTTCCCACTATTTGGAAAAAAGCTTATATTCTTCTCCTCCACAAAGGTGGTAATAATACCGACATTTCCAATTTCTGACCCATAGCTATTCTCCCCCCTCTCTCTAAAATCCTTGAAAAATGCATCCATTTTCAGCTTCTACACCATCTACTATCAAACCAGCTTCTTTCCCCAACTCAACATGGGTTCAGGCTAGGTCACAGCACTACTACTGCTCTTATTTCCTTTATGGACACAGTCAATCAAGCCAGAAACACTGGAAAATTTGTATCCTCCTTCTTTCTGGACCTCTCAAAGGCTTTTGATACAGTCTCCCACCTGCTACTCTTCAGTACACTCTCCGCCCTAGGTATATCTCCCCCAACTCTATACTGGTTCTCTAACTATCTAACAGACAGGCAACAATCTACTAGATGGCTCAACTCTTTCTCCCCATTCCTTGACTCTTTAACAGGTGTTCCCCAAGGCTCTTAGAACCCCTTCTTTTCAGTATCTTTATGAATGACTTCCATTCCACCCTTAATAGTGAAACTGTTGCACAATATGCAGACAATTCAACCATTATTTGCTCTGCTAATTCAACAATAGAACTTCTGCAAATAACTCAGAATACCTTTACTGGCACTGAACCCCAACAAAACCAAATTGCTTATATTTACTCCTAAGAAAAATCTCTCCATTAACAAGTCAGATTTCATCATCCTTTAACAAAATAATACCGCCATACAGGTCATCTCCCATACTAAATTACTGGGTGTTATTCTAGATGAAAACATGACATTCGGCCTCCACATCCACAATAATATTAAAATAGCTAACCAAAACTAGGCACCCTCTACAGGCACAAACACTTCCTTAACAGCTCTACTATGCTTACTCTCACTACAACCTTTCTCCTTCCATCTCTCCTGTATGGAGCTCCTGCCCTTGCCAACATCTAGTCTTCCTTAAAGACAAAGCTCGAGTCCTGCTATAACAAGGTTACAAAGTTTGCAACCAACAAAAAACACTTCTCACCACTGCATCTCCCTACAAGCACTTAATTGGCTTGACCTTCCAAATTATCTAATATATCTATAGTTAACCATAGCCCATAAAATCATTTACAAACCCTCAGACTGTCCAGCCCTTTTATCCATTTTAACCCATTACCAGCCAAATAGGCCACTTAGATCTGAAAATCAACTCCTTTTACAAGTAGAAAAAAACAAAACTTACAGCTGGTGACATGCTTTATTCCTTTTCTGCTGCCAAACTATGGAAATCTCTACCAATAGCTATCAGAACCTCTGGCAATATCTCCTCCTTCAAAAAAATCACTGCAGCAACACCTCTCCACCCTTTGGCAATGCAGATGTCCCAATTCCCATCCATCTATCACCGGACTCACACCTTAAGTCATACTGACCTTATGATTCTTCTAACAGTGACTTACTATCTATGTTGTCAAGAAATCAGTTTCACGCTTCCCTCCACAACTTAAGCTGTCTGTGACTCCTAGACTACCTTGTAAACATTGTATATGACTGCTTATCACTAAAAATGTATAACAATAATTTTACTTGTTTAGTATGTGCAGTTAAACTTTATCTGTACATATTGTATATGTATATGCTTTCTACTGTATTGCTTGATTAATATTGTTCTATTTTGTTAACACTGCTTGTATGTACTATCATTTTGAATGTTATATACTATTATACTAACTGCCTTGCAGAGCTTTTCTCCCCGGGCCTCCACTGAAAATGGGTTCTTTCTGCACAGTGGACTTTCCCAGTAAACAAATGCCAATAAATAAGTTAATAATAAATGACATACAGGTGTGGATTCAGACCAAAGAAGAGCATCATATAAGACTAACGAAATTACTAGGGCAGGCTGAGACAGAAGAGCTTCAAACTGAATATAAAAGGGTAAAATCTGTGTTGCAAAGATTAAAATATATACATGATTACCTATTTTTTAAGGCCTGAAGCTAGAAGCAATGAAAGAATGAGCAATAGTGTAAATACATCTTCAAAAGGATAAACAGATTATCTTGAAATTTCTTCAAATTATGCATTATCTTTCAAAGTTTATTCTTAGTATGTCAGATATAAATTTACAATTAATAAAAGACATTGAAATTTGATGTGGAATGGTACTAAAGTAAAAAGCAGGAAAACAGCTTTGAAATGCTTTAGCATTAACTGATGCACACACACACACACACACACACACACACACACACACACACACACACACACACACACACACACACACACATTCAAATATTTTCCTAGGTGCTTTTTGTTTGCCTGCCTATTAACAACAATGTCCTCTCTTATAGGTCTTATAGGTATAGCTGGGTGAAGTGGTAACCAACAGAAGGAAACAATAATACCTGCAGGCATGAAGGTGTCTTGTACCCTGCTCTGCATCTGTCATCTCTTCCATCTAGGGAATAGAGTGCATTCTTGTCTCAGTGGATCAAGTTTTTCTAATTGGTCCTGAGACTGCATATCTATCCAATCTCTCCACACCACTCTGCTGTGTTGTGCTATTAATAATGCAGAGATATGAAACATTTATTTGTATGTTGTCCAGCAGCTGTTTGCTTAACACATCACTGGGGACAAGGGCAAATTTCTCTCCTCCCACTACAGATGCATATTTCTGCACGTGTGCAGTTGAGACCACTGTTTAGCAGCTTAAAATAGCAAGCAGACCTTCTTAATCAAACTGCTGCATGTTACATGTCTGCATGCATTAGATGTTATATTGCAGTGTTTGGATCACCTCTCCTCACCTGAGAATGAGAGACCCTGCATCAGCAACTTATTTCTTCCTTTCTTTTACTGCATCCTCCATTGTCCAGAACATGATTCAAACCTAGGCTGTATGGATTATAGTTCAGGATGTATTTGCAGTACAGAGCTAAAACCACACTGAAGTATTTTGATGTGAATAAGTTAACACTACAGTTACATGCCAACCAGAATGGAACTGGTGTAGTAATTATTTAAGGAGATAAAATAGTTACCTTTGAGTCTAAATCATGTACAGAATATCAAAAAGGTATGCTCAGATAGAAAAAAAAAGAAATGTGTCACAATCAGATAATACAAGGCATGGAGTTGTGAACGTATTCATTAAAGCATTTATGGGAATCAAGTGACAATTAAACAGATTATAAGTGACTACAGATTATATTTACAAAGTCACTGCAAAATTCACCACCAAGACTGCAAACCATATTGGTGAGATTACAGAAGCATGTCTTACTTGTCAAGTTGTATACCTGAAAAGGAGACATATATGGCAGGTATGCTGAGTGATTTTTATTTGTCTGGGCAATATGATTTACATAATGATGAACTAGAAGGGAAATGGATAATTCTACAATTGGTTATGACAGAAAAGAATGTTAATATGATTCAGCAGTGTATTGAAAATAATCTGCAAATACAGATGCTTCAAGAAGTGACGATGAGGGGTGGTCTAAACAGATATCTGCTCTGAGCAAAGAAATACGGCCATACTTTTCATTGAAGGAAGTAACTGGTTGTATAAAAGTTAGTGCCTGTTCATGTAAAATAGAAGTGTTATTAAAAATACATGAGTCACACTTAGGAGTTATAAAGTGTAAAAGACGTGCAATATGCTCTACTGGTTAGGAGGTTCAGTACAAATAGATTAAGAGGTTCTCAACTGCATTACGTGCACAGATGATGACAATAATTATCCAAGGGAAGACATGGTTACTTGTTTGCTTTCAGGAAGACAATTAGATAAAGTCTGTTTCATTATCTTGTTTCTCTGTACTTGACCTATATGGATTATTATTCCAAGTTTTTTAAGGTTATGCATTTAACAGATACTGCAAGACAAGGTGTAATTAGCGTATTTCAATCCATTTTTTAAGACACAGTATTCCTGGTAAGGTAATACTTGACAAGACTCCACAGCAGGCATTTAGGGAACTTAATTTTAAGGCCTTCAGGAATTTCAGCATGTGACCACTATTCTTAATCATATGCAGTCAAATAGCTATATAGACTAAAAATAAAACACACCTGAAGAAACCACACTGTGTTAATAGCATTCATTATGCAGATGTACAGTTTGTTTTGGAAGAATATTGGAATGCTCCCATTGAAAATGTATACCTTTCAAAGTGTAAGTCTTTCACACAGTTCTTTCATAGATTAAAGAGAAGAATTCCTACATTTCTTTTCTATTTGCAGGTAGAAAGCCTAAATTATGCTGCAGAGACTGTAACAAAACCAGTCAAAACAACTGTCTTCTTCTTCTTTTGAGGAAGAGGAGGAAGAAAAGGACAGTTAGACAATACATCAAAGTTTCTCAAAGAGCCAGAAGAAATGGTAGTGAAATAGTGTAAGCAACCCATATTATTAGTTGTTTGTACTGAAGACTGCTGCTGAGAAGAAATTAGAAACATTTGGTCATAGAAAATATGTCTCATGGTCAGCAAAGAGACTGTGATCAAAATGAATCCAACAAAGGCATAGAACTTTTCAGACAGATACCTACAGAGGTGTCCCAAGAGATGCCATCAGTGCAAGGTTAGCAGAAACATTATCATATTTGTCCAGAACATCCTGTTACTCTGATAGGCTGCCTAAAGATGTTTTAAGTACTTTAGCATCAGAAGTGCAGGCTACAGACTTTCCTAAATACATATTCCTGTTTGCAAGATTACTGAAAAATCCAGTAAGGCACTCAGACAGTTCCAAAACTGAAAGCACTGATTGAATTTATTAGGGTCTATATTATATGTTTGAAGTTTCAAAACTTTGAACGTCATATAATCGAACTTATATGACCGAAGTTTTAAAACTTCGAGCATATTCAAAAAAAAAAAAGAAAGTTACCTGAATGCTGTAAGAAGGGGGGCAAGCCCCCTATACCCCCCACACCCCCCCACTACTTAAATATACCAATTCCGAGACTGCTCTGCAGTGAAGTATAGGGAAATATTCCCTACGGTGATCGCATTTCACTAAAGTGCAGTCTTGGAGTTGGTATATTTAAGTAGCAGGGGGTGCGGGGGGTGCAGGGGGGCTTGCTCCCTGCTTACAGCGTTCAGGTAACTTTCTTTTCATTTTTTTTTTTTTTGTATTATATGTTTGAAGTTTTAAAACTTCGGCCATATAAGTTCGATTATATGTTCGAAGTTTTGAAACTTCGAACATATAATATAGACCCATTTATTAATATGAAAAATCACTACAGTTGTAATTATAAAATATTCTGGCTTTATATCTGAAATTAAATGACAGGAAAATATTGGTCTTAGAAGTTATAGAACTTTATAAAACTATTTCATATTGAGGCAGTGCCTGAAAGCAAAATGCCTGGACGGTATGAAATGTTATGTAGATTTATACAGTCTATTCCATAGGAGAGTTGAAAACTTTGCCTTCTGAAAATGGAGATCTTTTAAGAAATTTTGTGTGTTTAACCTCCATCAGAGTTTCTGAATAAACATCATGTGGTCTGATATTCTGTATTTGCTGCGTATTCTGAAAGTAAATGATGATGCAGTTAGCCACATGCTGTTTTAGTATTTCAGTATTTCTGAATATTAATAAATGTTATACTATTTAATTCCTATTAAAATAGAAAAAAAACTCTAAGGCAAAAAGTTTAAATATACATTACTTGTCATTAGTTCATTGTCCAGTGTCCAACCAATTCAACCGTTTCCATACATCTGTTATCATTTTACTCTTTAGAATGCCTTTGTGTTTCATGTTTATGGCTGACCCATTGAATTTATGCATATATTCCTTCATTCCCTTCTACATAAATAATATAGAACTTACATCTGTTCACCCACATCATACATTTTAGAGCTTTGGGCTGCATTCCCCAAAACCATAAGTCTTTGTATGTTATACTAGAAGCACTGCTTCAATCCTAATAAGTCATAATCCAAGCCCCCTCATGCCACAGTATATTTGTCCTTTTTTGTTTACCAGCACTGACAGTTCAGTCTAATGACAAGTTCTATTGAGCCTCAGTTATATACCAATATAAGAAAAAGCCTGGTAAATTATCCCTATTCAAGAATAATAAACACTTTTGTAACAATTCTGGATTAATATTATTGGTTATCTGGACTCTTTGTAACATGGCTGTCATAACTTCCTTAATCCTTCCCCTCGTATATTTATGTCTCTTTTGATTATATTTCAAGCTTTAAGCCTCATATGCATCCAGCACATGCAATAAAATTATTAATCCTTTAATAAGGAACCACATATTTGGAAGGGTATTCATAAATTCATTATACCACACGAAAGGATGTTTAGAGAGACTGCTATAGACAGCACACAAAAATCCATTGATAGTTTTTTTGCTGTATCGAATGGCACAGGTGGTACTGTTAATACTGGGGCTGTACAAGCAAGGGATGAAATATATGGCGGAGAGGCTGCATCTGTTATATATAACAAATGGCAGCAGGAGCGTAAGCTGTGGCAACAAAATCCATTTGCACATGTTGGTAAGAAAGTGGAAACATTAATTGCACCCGAAATTCGTGACTTGTATGCTCAAATAGAAAAGTTACTATTCAAAGAGACTTCAGTATTTTTGAACTTACAAAGTCTCCAGCGATATGAGGAGTTAGATATTACTCCTAGAGGGTTGCGAAGTGTGAAAAATCCATCAACTCCATTTGACCTAAATTGTTCTGATGATAAGCAGTTTTATGATAGATGGCTGGCAGCTGCACATCGGTGCAGTAAAGAATGGGTACGGATACTCATAGAGAGAGATGTGTTGAAAAAACACAAACTAAGAGAAGAAATAAAAGTAATGTGTGCTGATATATCTAATAAAATCAAACATGATGAGCTCCAACAGTTTTTGGTCAAAACAAATGAACAGTTAATGGTGTATGAGTCTGAGCTCATAGATCGTAAAAAAAGCAAGTTACATAGAGATCTTCGGGACTATGAGAGCAAGAGGGCGTTTCTTCTATCGATCAATCCTAGGGCACGACGACAACGGGTGCGTTTTGAACGTAAGGAGAAGGAGTCGGATATGGAAGGAATGGCGTGTACCTCAGCAGAGAGTGGTTTATCGCACACGGAGGGAGATACGGATAATGAAGAGTTTCCAGTGCTTCCGAAACCAGGGAACAATAAGGGAATGAATGCATTTCAAGACAACTGTTTCAATCGGAAATGGAGTTGGAATGGACAAAGTTACAACAGAGAGGGTTATGGAAAGGAGCGTACAAATAAAAAGAGCAAATGGGACAAACAGTGGGACTAAAATGAGCTATATCAGTTGTGATTCATCTAATTGTGAGTATGTGATAAATTTATCTGGCCGAAATTTGTCGCAATGTGCCCTAAATGTTTTAAACAGAGGGTTAAAATTTGTACCCACGGTTATTCCAAGGGTACATTTATTAAAGGCTGATATATTTCATTTTAGTCGAAAATTATATTTAATGGACATGTTTCAACATCAAAATAATGAATCGAATATGTGTCTAGGAGGGGAAAGAAGTGATGTTATGGCTTATGATGTTTCTGCTTGTAATGGGGATGAAGAATTTTTTTCTTGCAATTCAGAACTAGATATAAATGAATGTGTAGCATTTGATACTAGTATGATAAAAACAGTTAGTACTTTTATGCCAATACAGAATAATGAGAATATTAAATACTTTCAAAAGGCATTAACGCATAATGTAGAAGCAGAATTTAAAAAATTTCAAGGCTATAAGAAAGAAATGGAATATAATCTCTCAAAAACAGAATGGGAATGTTTGAATAGTTTAAGTAAAGACAAAAACATAGTATTCAAACCTTCTGATAAAGGAGGGAAATTGGTAATTTTAAATGTGGCCCAGTATTTGGATATGTGCTATGCACATTTAATGAATGATGAAGTCTACGAAAAAGTGGGATTAAATGAATATATAGAAGCCCAACAGAAGTATGAATATGCTATTGACAGGGGTTATAGACTGCAATATTTCTCGTATAGAGATATAAAAGATAAGTTTAATATTAATGCACCCAGAATGCCGTGCTTTTACTGCATACCAAAAATACACAAAAATATATTTCCTCCACCAGGACGCCCGATAGTTTCAGCCACAAATGGCTTTTTGGAAAATATTTCAAAATTTTTACATAACTACTTATCACCAGTTGTGTATAATTTACCTTCTTACATTAAGGATGTGTTTGACTTGATTTATAAAATAAAAGACATTATTTGGCAGGATAACATGTATTTTGTAGTAATTGATGTGGTTAGTTTGTACACAAACATAAAAAATGAGGATGGGAAGGTTGCTATTAAATACTTTATGGGTGAGACAGATGCAATTCAATATGTATTGGAATTAATGGATATTTGTTTGGAAAATAATATATTTGAATTTAATGGTTCGGTATACAGACAAAAGCAGGGCACGGCGATGGGAGCAGCCTTTGCCCCTAGTTATGCAAATGTATTTATGGGATATTTTGAGAGCAAATATATATATAATAACATCTTTTTTAAAAAATATGTCCATAAATATTATCGGTTTATAGATGATTTGCTGTTTATTTGCAAGGGTGGACAAGAACATGTGCAAAACTTTTTGAAGGAGATACAGAATAATAATATGAACATAAAGTTTGATGGACTTCAAAATGGGCAGAAAGTGCAATATTTAGATGTTTCACTAATAGGATTAAATAATAAGTTGATAGAATATCAAATTCATAGAAAGTTTCAAGGAGCAGGTTCTGTATTCCATGGTAGCAGTTACCATCCTGCACACATTATGAAAGCAATTCCATATACTGAATTTATTAGGGTGAATAGATTATGTAGTAACCCTAACACTAGGGAAAAGGAATATGTACAAAGTTATAATAAATTTAGATTGAGGGGGTATGAAGAATATTACCTTAAAGAAAGTTTAAGAAAAGTTAAAAATCAAGGAAAATACAATAAAGGGCTAATAAGGAATGTAGCACAGGAGTCAAGGGATGTAATGTACTTTGTTTCTACCTTTTCGGTGCTATCCGAAAAGATTGATGAACATATTAGGTATAGTTGGAATATATTAAAAAAAGAATTGAATTATTTGTCTGATAAAAATATTAGTTTCTCATATAGAAGGGGCAGAAATATCCAGGATTTTTTGGTACATAGTCGATTTGTAATGCCAAACATGCTGCTGTATACACAAGTTAATCAACAGGGCACGAAAAAGTGTGGTAAATGCACTATTTGTAGGTATGTTGTGAAGCAATTTGATGAAATTAATGGAATTGCTTTTGTAACAAGGGGAAATTATAACTGTAATTCAACAGCAGTAGTGTATGGTATTGAATGCCCCTGCAAAAAATATTATATTGGAGAAACTAAAAGAACATTAGCTTGTAGAATTAAAGAACATATAAGAGACATTACAAATAATAAAGAAACCAGTCCCTTGGCTGTGCATTTCAATAGCCATCATGGAGGGAAAAATGATGGTATTAAGGTGACAGTATTGGATAGTATTCAAAATACCGAATACCTGAATGATAAATGTATAAAACAAATGCTAAGAAAGAAGGAATTGTATTTGATATTGAAATTTAGTACTCTCAAACCAAATGGTTTAAATTGTGACTGTTCATGGAAAAGTTTACTTTAATGAACATATTTTTAAAGGATAGTCATGTTTTTTAAGTCTTTTAAGTTTTTTAGTTAATTGATTGAATAATTGATTGCTAATTGATGTGGGAGGGGTTTGTTACATATAAAAAGAGTTGTAAGTCAGTATAAGAATATCTTTTACTCTGAAAAGGCTATTTGCCGAGGCGCTAGAGAGAACGATATTTATTATTGGCTGTGTATTTCTGTTACTGTGAAATTGGTTTTCCAGTGGATTAAATTCTTTATGGTTGCTGTGGAGTCTTCCTTTCGTGTGGTATAAGAAGTTTTCATCAGTACTTGCTGTGGTATTTATTCATAAATTCAATCCCAGTAAGACTGGCCTTTTACTCCTTGAAAAAGGATGCAAGGTCTTAAGACTAAGTACTGGCAAAGCATAAATGGCCACATACCCCATTTGTCTTGTACATTTCATGATTCTGTGATACATACATAAAACATTTTTATAATACTTATTTATAGTTGCCCTCCACACATCTGAACCTCTAACTGCAAGAAATGTAGACAAAGCCCAAAATAACAGAAACAAAGGCCCAAAAAACAGGGACAGGTTGTAAATATTGGTTTTATAAACTTGTTGCAAAAATAATAGGTTTTTACATTAACATGAATTTTCTGAAGAATATGAAGTCTGAAAACCAAATGTATGTCATTATATAGTGACTTTAATCCTCAATGATTTTCCAGAAAACTGCAAATATTATAAGGAACAGACTGAAAATATGTGGCAAAATTCTGGACATGCTTCAGACATCTGGATAATTGAGAGGAATGGTTAGCACATATTTGTTTCCTTGACATATTACACAGCTCTTCCACTTTGTTAGTTTCAGATAACCACCTTAGATTTTGTGTTATTTAAAGAACTATTATTAATACTGCTTAGTCCGTCCTTTCTCACTTCTAATTATGTAATGCCCTCCAAACTACTGTGATGTGATTAACACATAAAACTCAAAAAATAACTTTACTCCATAGAGGTCTAAAATCCACTTCAGAAAACAAATAGTTTAAGCAAGTACCCTTTAACCCACTCAACTTGTTACCTTTTAATAAAATCTTAACTCAGCATATCCACCAATACTTGCTCCCCTATCTCAATTGCCTTTCATGGCTGTATATTGCAGGTAATTTCAAACTGAAAAAAATCCCTTCCAGCACTTTTTCTTCATGTTCCTGACCCGACCAAGCTAACTTCTACAATTCATCATTTTCCAGTAGTCTATTTCTTATTTCTGTCTCGGTTTAAAGTGTGGGGGCAATGTATCAGAATTCTGAGGATCGCTTTTACTAACTATATCTGCCTTTAATGTACATTTCTACCCCCTTATTAACTCATTCACTCCAGTGGAGCTCTGGAGGTCTGTCCTCTTAAATCTCAATGAATGCATCCCGGACTTTTTGATAAAATTAGATTATAACCTTACACTTCAAACAAATGTTTATATCTCTAGAGCTATAAAGGTTACCAAAGAAATGAAAATGGCAAACTGTTCAGTGATATCTTTACAGTGGCAGTGTTTATTAGATTCTCAGTCTTAAAATGGATTTTACAAGTCATGATAAACACGGTAAATATCAATTTAGTAATATTTTGTTAACAACTAACAATGTGCTAATAGCCACACAAGTTGCACAAATACTGTCAGCAGCATTTCCTTCATCCAGCTTTGAGTTTTCATATGAAGATAGGAATTTACTTCTGTGTTAATACGGTTGTTGAGATATTCAGGAAAATATGAAAATGGTGATAATATAAGTAAATAGTATATGAGACTCAATTAATATCTCTTCAGCCACACTAGACAGAGGTCAAATATCAGTGCAGTAATGTTGCATATCATGCATGGTTTAATATAAAAACTTTCAATAACTTGTATGCAGCATCATTTTGATATTATTAATGCACTAAGAAAAGGTTATATTAAACCCATAGCCGGCTTTAGGCACCAGCGAACCCTGTGGTTGCTGGGGGCCCCCTGTTCCTGGGGGCCCCCAACCACAGCAAGTTATCTTATCCTGATATTTTGTAATATGTCTGTCAAACCAACAAATTCTAATACAGCAATCTTGTTTATTTAATAAAACAGGTTGGTAATGACTCTTATTTATATCTCCTTTAATATTCAAAGATATTTCTGGATATAGTAACAGCGTTTTATTAATTAACAGGATCATCATTCCATTAAATATTTTACCACTGACATATATGCCCCTCGCTTAGTTAAACCCTGCTGCTGGACATTTTCTCCACTAAAACTAACTACATAGCCAGCTTTAGGTCCCTGCCATACTTGCGGCTGCAGTGGGGCTTCCCCTTAATCATCCTTGACTGTATGGGGGGCCCACAAAAGCTGCGATTGGTGGGGGAAGAATGAGGAAGAAGAATGTATTAATTTCCTGATTATGTTCTTTAACCTAAACAGGGCTGTGATATGACCCTGTTAGGATAAAGGTGATAATGTACATGAGCAAAGTAAGCACTTGAGAGATCAGCAGCCCAGAGTGACTTATCTTAGTGGATTTTAAGGAGAGATGATGCTTCTGATCATTAGGGCTGATTTTCTCTTTTGGGGAGTTTTCTAAATACTGGCACAATACCAGATACTATAACTCTCAACTTCTTTGTTCGAGGATTTAGGGCAGTGCCAAAAATAATAGCAGAAAAAAGGCTCAAAATCATGAACAGATTTTAAATATTACTCTTATTCACTTAAAAAGTCAATAGGATAACAACATATTTTGCATCAACAAGTATCTTTGGACAATAAGTATAAAACTCTTATGTCTGGATTTATTGACTGTTTGCAATCCTGGATGATTTACCAGGAAATCAAACTTTTTACGAAGGATGAAGCAAAAGTATGAGAAAAATCAGGGAAGGTGTGTGACATCAGGGACAGTGACAGGTGTGCATTACAATCAGGGACAGTGACAGGTTTGTATTACTCCTCAACAAGGTAAATTAATTACTCTTTGACAACTGATAAACAGCAGTCACTGATCTGGTATGGCAGCACCAGTGTTGCACAGTGTATTGCTGTGTGTGTGTGTGTGTGTGTGTGTGTGTGTGTGTGTGTGTGTGTGTGTGTGTGTGTGTGTGTGTGTGTGTGTGTGTGTGTGTAAAATATAATTGATTTTTATCTGTGCACACACCCAATAATGCCAGGACACCTACATTATTCTTGTGGGTATCAGTAAAAAATGTAAGTAATTGTATTTTAAAAGTAAGGCATAAAATGTATCACAGAAGATTTAGACACTTAGATCTTCTTGGAGTCTGGTGGTCCCACTCCCCAGACTATATAAATGGATACAGGATGCTCCCTTAATCATCCTTGACTCTCTGGGGGCCCCCACAAAAGCTGTTGCTGGTTGGGGAAAATGAGAAAAATGTATCAATTTTCTGATTACGCTGTTTAACCTGAACAGAGCTGTGATACATCCTTTTAGGATAAAAGTGATAATAGCCTCCGTTTTTAACCGCACCCATTCTAAAAATGCCTTACTCAGATGTGTGTTTACAGAAAGCTGCTGTAGGTTATTGGGGGGCTGGGGATTGTGTGGTTATCACATCTTTAATTTTCATCACAGTCAAACCTTAGATGTGTGCACATCAGGTCATTATAGTTTGTGCTTGAGCTGAGGACAGTGTGGTCATTGTTTCTTTACTTTTCTCACAGACCTCAGAGGTGTACAAAGAAGGATGCATAGCTTGTGTAGGGGCAGTATGCTGTCTAGGAGAAACAAACTAGAATATATTACTGTGATCATTATTCTGTTCATTTCCCTCACAATCAGACATCAGGTGCATATACAGTTGGGTGCCTTTGGGGGTTAAGGGTGAGGAGACATGATATGTATGCCAGCAGTCACTTGAAATTTATGATTAATGCAATTTGAACGTCTGCCTTCATCCCAGTCTAACACCAGAAGGATGCATAGGCAGTGGCTGCCTTTTGTGGGGAGTTAGGGAGGCAGACAGTATTCCCAGATAGGACCTATGTATTCCCACAACAAGTAGCTGGTAATCAACTATTTTGTCAGCTTTGAAAATTAAGCCTTGGGCGCAAATTTTGTCTTCCTTGAAATTAATAAAAAAAATAAGACTTAAATTCTTCTATTTCTCATGATTTTTGTTTAGGTCACCGTTGGATTAAAAGGCTGAGAAAATGCTGTAAAATGAATCTCAGAGCATCTGTAAACCTATGGCTTCTTAGGCCCCGGCTTAGTTGAGTAAATTCTGTACTGTCTTGGTCAGGAAAGGTGTGTTGAAAGGATGCAAGGAAAACTAAAGCTGAACAGCAACAGTGAATTTCTTCCCTTAATCATAATTTCTGTTCAAGCCATCATTGGATGAAAAGGTTGTGTAAAAAAAAAAAAACACTTCAAAATGCACTTCAGAGCATGTAGAAAGTTATGGCTTCTTGAAAAAGCTGAAGAGTTAGGCAAAATGTGAGAAAAAGAAGAAAAACGTAATGTGTATGGTGTGGGGAGCCCAGGATGGGGAAGATCAGAGAGGATGACTGGAGGGTGTGTGTGTGCTGGGAGGGGGGGTGTTGAAACAGTAGATTTAGGGTGCCATTTCACCTAAGTCCAGACCTGTACATAGAGTTGTTGTATCACTGTTGCAACTAAATGCTCGTAACTATAACTGTCCCTTTATGAGCTAGGCCAAAGTAGTGTGGTATGGTTTGCATTCATTTTGCAGAATTGCAGTACTTTGGATTTTATTTGACTGAATGCAGTTACTAGATTGATTGAGTCGTACCATGTATTACTGAATTAATGTGAAAGAATGGAGCCTGATATTCGTACATGTGAAGTCGATGTTATGAAGTGTGCTCCTATAGCTTTAGAGTGGAAATCGGAGGATCGGGAAATGTGCCCTTTTCCTCACTGTAGTGCAATCTCAGAGTTGGTATATATAATTTGCAGGGGGGTGTGGCAGATGCAGGGGTCCTTGCCCCCCACAAAAATGTACAAACAGGTAGATGTTCATGTTTGTGTAGACCCTTCCACACTTGGTGGTTTTGGGCTGTGTGTGAATGTTAAAATAAAAAAAAAATGTGAATGTCAACCCGGTTCCTTTAATCCAACATCTGTACCACTCGGCTGTCTGTAATTTGACTATTAGTGGCGATGATTTTCTACAAAACTATTCTGTGATCCATCTAAATGAATGTAAACCATGTGGTGCATAGGCCTGTTGTAATGTAAGAGCTTTGCAGCTACAGGCCTGTCTATGTTTACTTCCAAAAGTTTGTAGCATGAACTAAAAGGTTGCTTGGGAGAGGTGGTAGTGACAGGGTCATACTTAGACTAGAAGTTCTAAGGGGGCCCTGACTTGACATTTGCTCGGGGGCCCCCAAAATGCTAACACCGGCCCTGATAAAATCCTACAGGCATCAATAGGATGTAACAATAGAAGCATCTAGAAGCATTACTAGGCCGTAATAAGTTAAGACATTGTCTGTGATTCATAGAGGTATGCAGTGTGACTGCATTGTGTTAATAATCAGGAGGCTGTCTATGTGAAGCGCCTGAAAGCTAATTAGAGACTGTAACAGATAAGGTATAGCGTCAGCATACTAAGCAAATGGCCACAAGGTAAAACAGATGGGCATTGGCAACACACAGTGCAGTCTTAGCGCGGTATACCAGAGGAGCAGTACTACTATAGCATGTATGGACAATGCACATTGCATCATAACAAAGATGTCCCTCTGTACCCAAAACACATTTGGGCAATCTGGATGACATCATAACAAAGCTTTCCCTCGTTACCCAATACATGTACGGGCAATGTGCATGACATCATAAAGTTGTCCCTCTATACTTAAAGCATGTATGGGAATGTGGATGACATCATAACAAGGCTGTCCCTCTGTACCCAAAACACCATAACTAGTTATGCAGAGTGCTGTGGCAGATAGCAGCACAAATGGACAGAAAAAGCAGTATAGCACAGTACAGCACCTGAGAGGAACAGCACAGCATTTGAAAGGAACATTACTGCATGTGTGTACATGAAAGGGGTCATGGCCAACCTGTTCATCATATAAATGGTCCAAAAAGAAGAATGGCAGGACACTGCTGGAGTAAATCCTTCTTTATTAAAAAACACAAAAATCAACCAAAGATCCTTGGTTGATTTTTGTGTTTTTTAATAAAGAAGGATTTACTCCAGCAGTGTCCTGCCATTCTTCTTTTTGGACTTTATATTTGCCGTGTGCTGTTTGGTGGGACTCTAGTCATAGCACAGAACTTTCATTAGGTACATCATATAAATGGGGAAGAAACGGGGCAGATAGAAAAGTAAAAGAATCAGAGGGAAAAACACAAGGCTAAGCCAAATTGAAAAGATGGTGAGTTGGAGCAGGAATATATTTTTGTTGGATTAGTTCGCTCTTTCCATTTTTAACCGGAAAAACTCAGATTCTAAATATGGTGTGGAAAATACATCTACAGGTGTACTGTAACCATTTACTATCATAAATCAGAGTATTTTTATGTTGGACATGCAGGATCTCAAGGCAGAAACATCAAAATCCACAACATTGATCAGGTACAACCCTGAAATTGTACTGAATCACAAAATACTCTACTTGTATAGACACAGAAACAAGCCCTAACCTGGGTCCTGCAGGTGGGCATGTCCAGGAATCAATATTGTGGGTTTCAATGTTTTTGTCTCCAGATCCTGCATCTTCAGTGTATGAATACTTGGATTTTTGATAATAAACTGTATTGTAACTGCTGTTAGATTCTAGCTTTTATGATGTGATATAAAGCTTGAAAGAAAGATCCTTAAGGATAAGATACAGTCATAATTCCAGAATTAGGACTGCTTACTTGCCCAAAGATATTTATATAGACAACATGTAGAGAAAGTGATTTAATTTCATGTTAAAATACATTTGACCCAAGGATGAAGCCCATTTTAGATGTAATGTTTCAGAATGTAAGAAATTTAGAAGAAAATCTGTCTGTCAAAGCAGGCCCAAATGTTATGATTACCAACCTTATGTTATTCTCCCCTTTTCTTAGAAATAGTACCAAACAATTCATTTAGCATAAAAGATAAAGACAAAACATCATAATTTGTAGAGATTAAGAACTACTGAAATTACAAGCAGGACCATCAGTACGGCTGTTTGACTGGTGGCAAGAGTGAAAACTAAGCAAATTAGAATCTGCACTGAGTGAAAACTTGAACAACAGCAATTAAGAAAGTGGCTTACAAAAGCAATATGATAGAAAGAGAATCTATAACTAGGTTTTTGGCTTATATTTTTGGTCTATTTTTTTATAAATGTGTGGTTTTCTGGCAAATTAGTGGCAAATCATTAAAGGTTGAATTTAGAAAATAATGACAGATATTTGAGTTTCAGACTATACCCTTCAGAACATTCATGGTAATACAAAACCTGTTATTAGGTTCATAGGTTCATAGGTTTATACTAGGCTATCTGCCCTAAGGCATTTATAAGCCTAGCCCAAATTTTTGTGGCTTACGCCACCCCTTATATGAAAAAATACTGTGCCCATTAGTTTGTTGTGCCTCTGTCCAGCAGTGACACAGAGATGATTCCCGGGGTAAACCTACGATCTCCCATCCACAGGTCTAGATTTCTCTTGAACAGAGTCAGCGAGGTGCTCTGCCTCACATGGACCGGGATTTTATTCCACAGCATAGGGAGTCTCTGAGTGATAAATCAATCCCTCCAGCACGTCCTATTTATATCCGTGCTAAGGTTTAAGTCGCTTGCTCTAGTGGTTTTGGTGGATTTGGATTTTTTGAGGTGGAGCATGTCCAGTAATTCCAGGTTGGACATGGCCTTGTATGTCAGGCACATGTCACCTCTGAGCAGACGGTATGCGACTGAATAGAGCTGGAGTTTCTTCAGTCTGGCAGCATATGACAGATTTTGGAGTCCCTTTATCCTTTTGGTGAGGAACTTTTGGGGTCTCTCCAATTGCTGCAGATGTCGGGTGAGATACATCCCGAATGGGGCATTGTACTCGATCATTGGTCTGATAAGTGAAGAGTACAGGGGAACAATAACCTCACTAGATCTGAATGTGAATCCCTTCATGATCAGGTGGGCAATGTAGAAGGTCTTTCTAACCACTTTAGCAATGTGAGTGTCAAAAGAAAGGCCACTGTCAACCTGGGTCCCCAGGTCCCTGATAACCTCTTCTGTGCTTAGTGGATTGCCACCTATATGGTAGCTTGGGGTTACCTTGTTTTTCCTGAAGGGTATGACTATACATTTTTTGGCGTTTAACTTCAGGCCATGGCTCTGGCACCAGCTATCTGTTTCCGTGAGTCCCTTCTGAAGGATATCCGTGTCTGATGCACTTTCCACTATGGCGCCCAGTTTGCAGTCGTCTGCAAACTTTGTCAGCCAAAGTCCTCCTATGTTGGCCTGTACTTCTGAGAAGTAGATGCCAAACAATAGGGGCCAAGGACCGAGCCCTGTGGGACACCACTTGTGACCGGCTTGGAGTCTGACACAGCGCCAGCAACTCTAACCCTGTGGGTTCTGTCCTTAAGCCAGTTTGCAACCCATCTTGTGACATATGGGTTTACATTTAAGCTGGTAAGTTTTTCTACAATACCGAGTGGGGCATTGTGTCCCAAGCCTTTGCAAGGTCAAGGTAGGCTGTATGGACTGCCTTTCCCTCATCAATGGCCTTGGTGACTGTTTCGAAGAAGTCGCCCAAGTTCAAAAGGCATGATCTTCCCTTGACAAAGCCAAACTGGGTCGGGTCCAATGTCTGCAAGTCCCTATATCTTTGTTTATGAGCTCCATTATGATCCTCTCCATAGCTTTGCAGACTAGACTTGTTAAGCTTATGGGGCGGTAATTACCAGGGTCCGTAGGGGCGCCGCCTTTGTGGAGTGGGACAACAGTTGCCGTACGCCACTCCTTGGGCATGTATCCTGTGGTAAGGCTGAGATTAAACAGCTGCCTTATGTGCGGGTTTAATTCCTCATTTAGCTCGTGTAGCACACAGCCGGGGACACCATCCGGTCCCATTGATGCTGTGTTTTTAGCTTTAGAGAGAGCAGCTTTCACCTGCGCATTTGAGATGTCCGGGAGGCTACACTTGGCTGGGATAGTTATCTCTCCTTTAGGGGGGAGAGGGGGGTGAAGTTTGCACTGAACCTGTCTGCCAGTATGTTGGCAATGTCTGTGGGTTCAGTGATTTTTGTATCATTTTGGACTAATTCTGAGCATATCTGGGAGTTTCCAGCCAGGTTCCTAACATAGCTGAAAAAGGCCTTATGATTGTCCTTTGAATCCATGGCAATTTTTCTCTCAAAATTGGCCTTAGTTGATTTTATGAGTGCTCGTATTTTTTACTAATAATGATCAGGGGTGACTTCCCTTTTATGGATTTTGTTCTATCATGTAATAGCTTTCTCCTCTTATTGTAAAGTTTGTTAATGGCTGGGGTCCACCAGACTGGACGTTTGCCCTTTGTGGAAAGAGTCTTGGTTTTATTTGGGATTGCCTGATCCATGCAGTCCTGGAGGTGTTCATAGAAGGCATTTGTAAGGGCTTCCGCAGCTTGGGTTGTGGTTTCCACTGGCTCAGGGGCCTTGAAGGATACCACACCAGTCTTGAGTAGTGTGAAGTTTGCTTTAGAGAAGTTCTTCACTATGGTCTTTTATGTTTGGGGTGGGGGTGGGATGTGGATTTCCAGTGAGATTAGTTTATGATCAGATCTCACCAATGAGGGATATACTTCCGGTGAGGAGCATTTTGTCCCCATGTTTGTGACAATGAGATCTAGTATATTTTCTCCTCTCGTGGGAACAGTGACTAGCTGTTCCATGGCATTTGAATTTATGAACTCCAGGAACCGTTGGGCTAGAAAGTTAGGGCTTGAGTAATGTTCCCAGTCTATATTCGGGTAGTTGAAGTCACCCAATATGATGGTGTTTGGAGATACATTTATACCCTCCAGTGTCTTCAGGAAGGCTGTGTGGGGTTCCTGAGTTTGAGAGGGTGGCCTGTAGCATGCTACAATTTGTAGAGCAGTTTTGCCTATGGTTAGTTGCACCTGGATGGTTTCCGAAGCTTCATGCGTTGCCACCAACCTGGAGGTGTGGGTATCCTTTATGAATATGGATACACCCCCTCCTTTTGTGGTGTGGTCCGGGTTTTGGGGCCGGAACGCATGATATGAGGTAAAACCTAATAGTGCCGGGGTGCTCTCAGGAGCCTTTATCAACTTTCTAAGTTTGCAAGAGAAATATTTAAAAACTGTCCCTATTTTTGGGTCTTTGTCTCACTTTTATTTAAGATGTTGTCCAGATTTCTTGTTCTAAGAGGTTGAGAGGTATGGCTCGACTAGTAAAAAAATTTCAGAGAACGATATTACAGAACACTGATGGTGTTGGATAACACTGACTCTAGACACTATTATGGGTTTACAAATGCAAAATATAAAGAGTAGAGGAATATTATAAATTTATTTTATTTTATTTTATTTTACATTTGTTGACCGGGCTAGTCCAGCTGGATAATTTCCATTTTCAGTGGAGGCCCGAGGAGAAAAGCTCCACAAGTGAAAACAAGGTTAAACATTTAAGCAACAATGCATACATTTTAGTCTAGTAAAAAATACAGCTAAAAAAAACAGATGAAAAACAAATAGTCCTAACTATATATTAAGAAAGGTTGTATAAACATAATTGTTGAAGAAATTGTTTGTACTTTTTTTTTTTTTTTTTTTGGAACAGTACAGTAATTAAGTAATTTGTGATAGCAGAGAAAGATAGGGATATTTAAATAGGGAAATATGACTGAAGAAAGGAAAAGTCATTTAGTCTGGATTGGTACAGGAGCAGAGCCAGAAGTTGTTCAGATGTAATAGAAGTTGTTTTTTAGAAAGGTGAAAGGAGTCTGGTGAGGTAATGTGTGAGGGGAGGTTATTCCATATTTTCCCTATGGAGTTTGAAAATAGACAGTTACCTGCTGAATTTGTAATTCTAGTTGTGTTGACTTGTAGCTTTTTGGCAGATCGCAGCTGTTTCAAGTTATTGTAGGGGGTAAGGAGGTTACTGAGAGCGGGTGTTTTTGTTGGTTGATAAAGAATGTTATGTGTAATTAAAAGTTGTTGATAGATAAGCTTGTTAGGTAGTTCTAACCAGTGTAAGTGTTTTAAGTTCTGACAGTGGTGAGTTCTGTACTGGGATGCTGTGGCAAAACGGGCTATATTATGATAGGATGTAGTTAGTTTTTTCAGGTTACTTTTAGAGAGATTGGTGTAAATAGAGGAAGCATACAGTAGGGTGGAGATAAGATGTGATTGAGCTAAGGTGGTCCTTGCTTCTGGTGTAAGGAAGGGTTTGATTCTGTACAGTGAACCTATCTTTTTATTTACTGCTTTTATAGTGTTATTGATGTGACAATCATAGTTAAGATTATTATCAATAGTAACACCAAGCAGTTTGGTAGTAGAGTCTGGGGAGATAAGAGAATTGTCACCTGCAGTAATAGTAAAATTTAGTTGAGAAGATTTGTGGGTAGGTGAGAATAGTAATAGTTTTGTTTTCTTGGAGTTGAGGAGGAGACATCTTTTGAGAACCACTGTTCGACGGTCGAAAAGGTAGATTGTGTGAGTGACTGGAGTTCAGATTGGGTGGAAGCTGTGCAAATGATGGTAGAATCATCTGCATATTGTATGCAGGTAGTGTTTTGGATAGATGATTGAAGATCATTAATAAAGATAGAGAATAAGAGTGGACCTAATATTGATCCTTGAGGTACTCCTAAGGAGATAGGTAGTAGAGCAGATAGAGAATTTTTCCAGAGTACTGCTTGTTGTCGGTTTTCAAGGTAGGATGAGAACCAGGTTAAGGAGGAGAAATCCAAGGCAAGTGATTTTAGTATGTGTAGAAGAAGTTTATGGTTGACCATGTCGAAGGCTTTTGACAGGTCTAGGAAAAGAAAAGCAGTTAGTTTGTTATTATTACGGTTACAGTTTATGGTATTAGTAAAAGAAAGTAGTGCAGTGGTAGTACTATGTGAGGGTCTAAATCCATGTTGAGTGTTTGCTAGTAGGTTATTTTGAAGGAGATGGTTAAGTAGTTGTTTGTGTATACATTTTTCCATGATTTTAGCTAGTGGAGATAATAGTGCTATTGGGCGAAAGTTAGAAAGGTCAGTGGATTTGCCTCCTTTATGTAAGGGTATGATGTGTGATATCTTCCAGATTGCTGGAAAATCACTTTCTTTTATGGATCTGTTTATTAGGATCGAAACAGGGTAGGCTATAGCTTTTGCTGCTACTTGAAGGAATTCAGCAGGAAGCTTATCTGCTGAGGGGGTAGTGGGTTTAAGTTTTTGTAAGAGAGATTGTATGTAGGAGGTGGGTATGGGTTGAAGTTGAAGGGAAGGAAGGACTTTGTTGGTGTTACTTAAGATCAGTTGGGAAGCATCAGGTGATAAATGGCTTGCTAGTGTTTGTATGGAAGTAGTAAATAAGCTATTGAAGTTATTGGCTATTAAAGAGGGATTATCAGGGTCTAGATTCTGTGGGTTGGGTGTTACTACTTTGCCTGGGGTAAGTAGATAATTGATAGTAGACCAGAACTTTTTTGGTTCTTTTTTTGTGGATTGCTGAAGTTCAACATAGTAGTTCTTTTTGTCTGAAATAATAGCATTTTTGGTTTTGTTTCTCAGCTCTCTAAAGGTTTGATAATCTGTTGGGTTTCTAGAGGAGCGCCATTTTTTCCAAGATTTATTTTTAAGCCTGATCTTTTGTTTAGTATTAGAGGTAAGCCAATGTGCTGTTTTGGTCTTTATTCTAATGGTACGACTTGGGGCATGGTGGTTTAAGATTGTAAGGAATGCTGAGTTGAAATGTTCAACGGCATTGTTGAGAGAGAGGTGTTTTAGAGGGGTCCAGTTGTATTGTGAGAGTTCTGTTTGAAATCTTCGGGATTAAATTGCTTCTTTGAATATAGTGTTCTATGTGAGGTAGGTAAGTTTTGATGGGTTTTAGCTCTAATGACATATGTGAGGGAGTGATCGCTAAGGTCATCAGGAAGGATGCCAGTTTTGTAGTTTTGTGAGGGGGAGTTTGTAAGAACCCAGTCTAAGGTGGTTTCTTTTTTGCTTGTTTTATTTATTCTAGTGGGACTATCAATTAGTTGTTTGAAACCAAAAAGGTTTAAATGGGAAGTAGGGTTAGCATTGTTACAAGATTTCCAATCAATATTAAAGTCTCCAAGGAGTAGTGTTTCTTGAGGGAGGTTATTGGAGAGTTCTTCAAGAAGTTGTTCTAATGTGGGGATGTTATTTCCTGGGGGCAGGTATGCACAAATGATGTTTATTGCTTTAGTAGTGTTAATTTGAACTCTAGAGCAGATTATTTCTGCATTACTGTTTTGGGTAAGAGCAAGGTCAAGAAGAGTAAGCTTCAGGTTAGATTTATATAGGATAGCTACTCCACCTCTTTTCTTGGAGGTACGATCAAGTCTAACAATGTTATATCCAGGTGGGGTAATTTCAATGTCTTTAATAGACGGTTTTAGCCAAGTTTCTGATAAGCATAGAATGTCAAAGTTGTGTACTTCTAGTAGGGCATGTATTTGACTAACTTTATTACAGATATTGCGTATATTTAGATGGGACAAGGATAATATGTTTGTGGGTGTAGTTGATGGAGGAAGGAGGGCTTTTATATGGTTTCTGTGTATTTCAGTAGTTGTAGGTTGAGGGCCTGGATTGGGGTGTATGTCACCATCCTGAATTAGATGGAGTAGTAGACCATAGTTTTTGGTTTTGTGTTTTAGAAAAGTGTCAAATAATTTCTTTGATTTAGTTTTTAGTAGTTTGCAGTGTAATAGTCTATGGTATTTGGCAAGTAGATATATGGATTGTGAGGAGGTAGGTAAGTAGGATGAAGGTAGGGATGTTGCAGGTGTACTAGTATGTTTTGAGGGAAGTGAGAGAGAAACAGTTATGGAGTGTTCATAGGAGGTTAAGAAGTAGGTAGTGATGAGAAGGAATAATAGTAAGAAGGTGATAGGTAATTTAAGTTGTGACTGGAGGATAGTTATAGACATGATAAAATAGTTGTAAGTGAAGTAGGGTTTCCTGATATGTTGTAGAGGGGTGTGTTGTGGGAGTAGGGGGTAAAGTGGAAGGGGCTGTAATGGTGTAGGAGTATTAGTGAGATAGTGGTGGGGCTGGTTATAGTGGGTAAGTAGGTGTGGCTAAATGAAGGATGTTACACAATGTGTGAGGCTGTGAATAGGATAGGGTAGAAGTAATGAGAGGTGTGTCTAGTGGAAAGATAAATGTAGGACCCCTGGGGGTGGGTGGGATATGGGGGTAGGGAGGGGAGCGGAGCGGGGCACACAAAGTAGACCAGAGGAGAATGGAAAAAGTATCAGGGAAGGAAGGGGGAATCAAGGCAAGAGAAAGTAGCCTAGGAGGAGAGGATAAGACAGAGAGGTAAAAGGAGGAAAAGGATTAGGGTAAGAAGGAGAGAATAAAAGTGTAAGGTAGAAGTCAGTACTAATATCCCAAATAGGGATGAGGAAAGGATAACATCTAGTGGGCAACAGTGGTAGTGCAGTAAGCAAACAAGGAAGCTACCAGGTGTGGAGCTGTACTAAAAAGGGGGAGAGAGGATAACCTATGTAGCCATCCAAGGAGACTGTGAGGGGAAATGAAGGAATGAGGAAGGGGTAGCTGCTGGCTGCTTAGCTAGTGGCAATCTGAAAGCCTAGCAGGAACATTTAGTTAAAACGTAATATAGCATGACTAGGTAGACATACTCTCTTGTTTTCTGGTGGTAGAGGGTGGTAGGAGAAGACAATGTCCTGATCGAGTCCAAGGGTAGTCTGTGGAGAACACCCTAGTAGTGAAAATAAAGGGATACAACCCAGGCAAAAACACAGGGTCGTTGAGGGGATAGTCTCTTGTTTTCTGGTGGTAGAGGGTGGTAGGAGAAGACAATGTCCTGATCAAGTCCAAGGGTAGTCTGTGGAGAACACCCTAGTAGTGAAAATAAAGGGATACAACCCAGGCAAAAACACAGGGTCGTTGAGGGATAGTCTCTTGTTTTCTGGTGGTAGAGGGTGGTAGGAGAAGACAATGTCCTGATCGAGTCCAAGGGCAGTCTGTGGAGAACACCCTAGTAGTGAAAATAAAGGGATACAACCCAGGCAAAAACACAGGGTTGTTGAGGGGATAGTCTCTTGTTTTCTGGTGGTAGAGGGTGGTAGGAGAAGACAATGTCCTGATCGAGTCCAAGGGTAGTCTGTGGAGAACACCCTAGTAGTGAAAATAAAGGGATACAACCCAGGCAAAAACACAGGGTCGTTGAGGGATAGTCTCTTGTTTTCTGGTGGTAGAGGGTGGTAGGAGAAGACAATGTCCTGATCGAGTCCAAGGGTAGTCTGTGGAGAACACCCTAGTAGTGAAAATAAAGGGATACAACCCAGGCAAAAACACAGGGTCGTTTAGGGATAGTCTTTTGTTTTCTGGTGGTAGAGGGTGGTAGGAGAAGACAATGTCCTGATCGAGTCCAAGGGTAGTCTGTGGAGAACACCCTAGTAGTGAAAATAAAGGGATACAACCCAGGCAAAAACACAGGGTCGTTGAGGGATAGTCTCTTGTTTTCTGGTGGTAGAGGGTGGTAGGAGAAGACAATGTCCTGATCGAGTCCAAGGGTAGTCTGTGGAGAACACCCTAGTAGTGAAAATAAAGGGATACAACCCAGGTAAAAACACAGGGTCGTTGAGGGGATAGTCTCTTGTTTTCTGGTGGTAGAGGGTGGTAGGAGAAGACAATGTCCTGATCGAGTCCAAGGGCAGTCTGTGGAGAACACCCTAGTAGTGAAAATAAAGGGATACAACCCAGGCAAAAACACAGGGTCGTTGAGGGGATAGTCTCTTGTTTTCTGGTGGTAGAGGGTGGTAGGAGAAGACAATGTCCTGATCGAGTCCAAGGGTAGTCTGTGGAGAACACCCTAGTAGTGAAAATAAAGGGATACAACCCAGGCAAAAACACAGGGTCGTTGAGGGGATAGTCTCTTGTTTTCTGGTGGTAGAGGGTGGTAGGAGAAGACAATGTCCTGATCGAGTCCAAGGGTAGTCTGTGGAGAACACCCTAGTAGTGAAAATAAAGGGATACAACCCAGGCAAAAACACAGGGTCGTTGAGGGGATAGTCTCTTGTTTTCTGGTGGTAGAGGGTGGTAGGAGAAGACAATGTCCTGATCGAGTCCAAGGGTAGTCTGTGGAGAACACCCTAGTAGTGAAAATAAAGGGATACAACCCAGGCAAAAACACAGGGTCGTTGAGGGGATAGTCTCTTGTTTTCTGGTGGTAGAGGGTGGTAGGAGAAGACAATGTCCTGATCGAGTCCAAGGGTAGTCTGTGGAGAACACCCTAGTAGTGAAAATAAAGGGATACAACCCAGGCAAAAACACAGGGTCGTTGAGGGGATAGTCTCTTGTTTTCTGGTGGTAGAGGGTGGTAGGAGAAGACAATGTCCTGATCGAGTCCAAGGGCAGTCTGTGGAGAACACCCTAGTAGTGAAAATAAAGGGATACAACCCAGGCAAAAACACAGGGTCGTTGAGGGATAGTCTCTTGTTTTCTGGTGGTAGAGGGTGGTAGGAGAAGACAATGTCCTGATTGAGTCCAAGGGTAGTCTGTGGAGAACACCCTAGTAGTGAAAATAAAGGGATACAACCCAGGCAAAAACACAGGGTCGTTGAGGGATAGTCTCTTGTTTTCTGGTGGTAGAGGGTGGTAGGAGAAGACAATGTCCTGATCGAGTCCAAGGGTAGTCTGTGGAGAACACCCTAGTAGTGAAAATAAAGGGATACAACCCAGGCAAAAACACAGGGTCGTTGAGGGGATAGTCTCTTGTTTTCTGGTGGTAGAGGGTGGTAGGAGAAGACAATGTCCTGATCGAGTCCAAGGGTAGTCTCTGGAGAACACACTAGTAGTGAAAATAAAGGGATACAACCCAGGCAAAAACACAGGGTCGCTGAGGGGATAGTCTCTTGTTTTCTGGTGGTAGAGGGTGGTAGGAGAAGACAATGTCCTGATCGAGTCCAAGAGTAGTCTGTGGAGAACACCCTAGTAGTGAAAATAAAGGGATACAACCCAGGCAAAAACACAGGGTCGTTGAGGGGATAGTTCAGAGTTGTCGCACACAGCCAAGCACACTCAGCAGCAGTGAGGAGGGCAGATTTAAAGAACCCAAAAGGCCACCTCACGTTGAGTTTAAAAAGGGATTGCAAGAAGTGATACCGCATATGCAATGAGACAGTGACAGCTTGCAAATGAACATCAAAAACACCATGGCTTTTTCTTCAGTCCACTAGTATTGCTATTATTGAAGGATGAAGAATTTTAAATGTGTAGAACCAACTAATCCAGGCTGTTACAAAATGTGTTTATTACCAAGGTACTGAAAACTGTTACAGAAAAAATGATTAACTTTGGGAATCTAGGTAAGACTGCACGAGCTGTACATCGTAATTACACAGTATTACATTTTCCACAAACTGTCCCATCTTTATTGCATTCTTGCAAGTTCCTCAGATTGTCACTCTTTTGATAAGAAAAATGTGCTTGTCTCCTTACATCAGGTCTAGACGACCATCAGTGACAGCGCAATTTTTAGAAATAATTCAATTTATAAGAGGACTATAAACACTGAGGTCTGTGACCATATCATTGTTATAATATTTAATATCATTCCCCACCAGAGCTGGGTCATGGTCAAGTGGGGCCCTTGGCAGGGTAATGGATCCCCCTACAGCCATTCCAGTGACCCATTACTTGGCTATTTCTCCCTCCTTTACCATACGTACTGTTCAAGTTTGTCAGTGTGCATACTATTTTCTTCTTTAATTCTACAGCCATTGCAGTGCCCCATTACTTGGCTATTTCTCCCTGCTTTACCATAAGTACTGTTGTCAGTGCGCATTCTATTTTCTTCTTTAATTCTACAATGATTGCAGAGGTTTGGCTTTAATTTAAAAACTTGTATTTCAAATTTTTTAGGATAAACACTGATAGCCATTTCCTAAACAAAACAATATAGTCTTACAATGAAAACAGACTTAGCAAGACCAGCAGTAAACTTCTCTGCCCTTGAAACTTATCATTAATTAAAACTGCATTGAAACCCACATTCACACAAAATGCATCTGGCCAGTGGTGGATTAAGTTTATCTTTGATTTGTTTTCAAACTATGGGCTCCTTGCACACATTTTTAGGACCATGCATACATGCATGTGTTCTTTGATTAATCTTCTTGATTGTATTAAAGTCTATATTCATTGTCTAATATAGCACCACTTGTTAGAATGTGTTTTAGATTTGTAGTTTGGAACATTTTTCCAGTAAGCAATGAAACAAAATGTATGAACTAATAATGGCAAAGCTACCCATTGCAGAGCATTGCAACCATAGAAGGTTACTGGAACTTCGGTCATTACAATCCACTAATGTCAGTCAATCTGCATAATTCCTGAATAAGTAAATTTGATCTGAATAATTTCACATTAAAGAGAACTGTAACTAATGAAGAGGTTGCTGCTGGCAAACAAGTTTGCATTTCAGTGTTTCATACACAAATTCAGTGCCTGCTGCCCTTGAAGAATAAATTGCCTAAAAAATTGGTGTGCTGCTAATATTGCATTAGGGAATGGCTGTCAAACTGACAAAAGGTTCATAGTTATTAGACATGTCATCCAAAGGAGGACACACTGATAAGTGCAGCACCCCCATACCCCCTTTTGCTGTACAGTAATGTCAGCAATCAATCTAATTGTTGTGGGACAGCCCACAACCTTCTGCAGCAAAAGCAAGTGTGCTACCTTTATACCACTGACACTGAACAACACACTTTTGAAACTATCTGCATAACATTGACAGATTGTAATCCACAGTGGTTAACAAAAAAAAAAATAAAAAAAATAAAATTTAAGGAGACCTGGCAGTAGGTGTGGCAGTTTAAGGCATTTGCCTGCACTTAGCTCTTAAGTTTCAGAGTTTAACTACAGAGTCACTTAACTAGACAATGTGGCTACCTGTTGCATTTTATAAACACACACACATACACACACCCACATGCACACAACCATCCATCCTCCTTCTAAAGGAAGGATCATCTGTGTACTCACCAGAATGGATCTTGTTGCTCTAGTGCTCTGTATCTCCCCAGCTTCCCATGCTGCATATTCAATAATCCTGTTTTTTTTTTTCATTTTTATTATAGCAAAACTAGGGTACACCAGCCAACGCAAGGCCCCCAAGCCAACATGGGCCCTAGGTAGTTGCTTAGGTCAGCTAGTGCTGGAGCTGATTCTATTTACCACTTCTATTCTTCAGAATAGGTTCTGAAGAAGCTCACGTTTGTGAGTGAAAGCGCTTAGCATTTCATGCAAAACATTTCATGCAAATAAAATCTACTATTGGTTTTATCAAGTCTCAGCAGTCGAGCTGTTTATCGTGTTGTCATGTAGAGGAACTGTCTTGTTGTTCTATCGTGGTGGTATGGTTGTGTTTCAGAAGGAGTGTCACGGAGCTTTTGTTGAATTGAAACACAGTACTTTTATTACTAGTGTGTTGAGCATGCTGTTTTGCCTTAGGGGCTTTGGTTGAGTGGCACACTGTTTAGGAGATTTATATGTCTCATGATTAGTGTTGTGTTGTGGTGGTCGAGTGCTTTTCTGCTTTGGAGGTCTCTGTTGTTTGGTTAGATTTTTACTGAGAACCTCCATGAAGGTGGGTGTGTGGTTTGTGTTTTTATGTTAAGGCAGTGCTGGTGTGTGTTTTGGAGGGCTATGTGTTCCATGTGGTGTGGTGCAAGTGTTGACCTTCTCTTGATCAGCTATTCCAGTCTTGGCTGGAGAGCGCGTGGCTTCCTGTTTGGATATATAAGTGCATCTCTCGCAAGTCTGAGTGTTGGGAGGTAAGAGGAGAGGGTTTTTGGTGTACATGAGGCAGTTGCTACATTATCTAAGGATGCCTAAGTTCATTTCACAATTATTTCTGTATATATTACCTACACCTGTTTGAGATAGCTATTTTTCACTTGTATCTTTAAGTACATGCAGAATGGAAGGTCAGTCATGTTGGCTGCTGCATTAGGTAGCTAAGGCCAGGCTCATGGCATGGATAGTGTGAAAACTAACTGCTAAGCTGTCCTGTGTTATCTGTGCTATTTGTAAGACATCAACACTAATGCTAGACTTCCTGTTTTGTCTCCGTCATGTAGTTGGAACCACAGCCATGTTAGTCAGACCCAGTCCTCATGGTTGTGATGACTATAGCAAGAGAGATGGCAGACAGTTCCTCATTACTGGAGGGGTTGAATTGTCCCAGGCATGTAACCCAGTTGAATTGCCTGATGGCACCCAAATGTTAATGCAGCTGGAGGTGCAGGTGATAGTTGATGGTCATGATGGCCTGCTGGGTAACCACTACTATGCCCCTCCTGGAATGCACAGCATATGTACTCTACTTGCTGATCCCTGTCATTAGGCCAGCAGAGTAGGGTGTGACTCCTGTCATGGGGGCGACTCTTACCTGTCTGAGCAATCTTCTGTTTCAAACTGACATCCTTCTGTGCTATTTAGCAGCCAGCATGCCTCTCTACTTTACACTATCCCCATTCAGGTATACTCCCATCCTGCTGTATCACAACCCACCCCCAGTGCATTGTCCACTCTTCCCCATCTCCACTCTCCAACCCCAGTTTCTCTCTGTGCAGCCTGTGTCCCTCCAGTGTGTGCACCCAGTCTCCTGTTTACTTGTACTGTTTGGTATTGGTGTGTTCCCACTGCCTAACCTTCTCCAGCTTTCTTCCTCCTGTTTCACTATCATTCCCATCATTTTTCTTTCTCTTTATGTATAAAATAGGGCACATATCCCTACATAAAGTGTAGTTTGCCTTCCTCCTCACTCTTCCTTTATGCTTCCCTTCTTGTGTACTACTGCTTACATATTCCCCTCTTTCTTACTGTCCTGTACTCCCCTTTCCTGACGGGACACCTGACGGCAGGCATTTGTAATATAATTCAGCTTAGTCATATGCGGTGTTTGTTGACAGCCTGCTCTAGCTCACTCTACCTGCTGCACTCAGCTGTCACACAATATTCATTAGCCTGTGTATTGTCACTGTCTTGCTTCAAAATGTACTGTTTTTGTTCTCTTCTGTCTCTTCAGCCTTGTTACAATTTCATCATCAGAGCATTGTTAGGTGCTCAGCCATGCAGAATGTCACTGTCAGTGTATTCATGTCTGCTTTGTATTGCATTGTAGCTTTGTAAGAGTTTAAACCTTGTTCCACTGCACAGTGCATCTCTATGACTGTTGCTTTTCAATGAATAATAGTCCCCAGAGCTGAGGCTAATAAGAAACAAAAAGAAAGCCTGTGGCTAATCAAAGAAAAATCTGTACAACTATATTTGAAAACGTTTCTTACCAAGCCAGTATTAGAAGTATATAAATTTCCCCTGAAAAAAAAGTGTTTTGGCACACTGGCTTCGGTAACAACCGAGTTATAGCCATTTTTTCTTAAGTGTATTCACTGAATTCTGATGGTACAAAACAAGATTCAGGAAGACATTTGTTCTGTATACTTTCATATATGTGTCTTGTTTTAGAACTTGTAGATACCCGGTATTAACTGCCATGTCTGGATCATACTAGCTTTGATTGATAATTACCATGCCATTGGCCTGCTACATCATCTATATCTTAATGGTAGATACCATATTTTTCAATAGCAGCACAGTTTATTTAGCTGTTTAATTCATATTTAAAATGTTTACCTATCTCTTAAAACTATTTGGAGGAGACCTGACATAAATGGCATCTTAACTTGGTATTTGCCTACACGGCATATACCATGACCAAACTGTGTAACTGTCTCCTAGCAACATAAAAACACTGATAATTCAAAGAAGCAACATAACCACATATCTTACATTTCAGTGAGAGAGTACATAAGAATATATATAACTAAACAAGATACGCGCATCGGGCCTTGGAGCAGCAGGATATGAAACTTATTTTATGTAAAGTTAGACATTTCTGGGTATTTAGATACACGTAAGGCTGTCAAGATACAAACGGCACTTTTGGGGCAAATCTGTGCCAGTGGAGAGGAACATTAGAAAAAAGAACAAATTTTAATTGAGACAACTGTCACTTTCATTTTGGCTCACAGTACTTCCTTAATGCGAATCGTTACGCAGATGAATTCTTAGCTTTTCATCAGCTATGCGTCCGAAGACTGCAGCACAGCATAAGCACCACTTTATTTTAAACAGTGGGCAGCATCTTGAAAAGAGTCCACATGGATCAGTGCACTACCTTGTTTAACAAATATGAATAAATAAATACATAAATAAATCTTACAATAAATGAACTCTTTAAAAGTACACACAAAGTAAATACTGAACTGTTACACAAACAGTTGTTAAGGTACAAGGTTTAAGAAATTTAAACAGCATTTTCCTCCCCTTATGGTAAAAGGAGGCTCTAACATACCACCACAGAAAATGCGCTAAAGTGTTCTATTTAAAATTTTGAGAACTTTTTGGATAGCGTATTGCAGACAGAAACCTCATGCATACCTCTCAACCATACAGATTTTCGCAGAATGATCAGATTTTTGCCTCATATTTTTGGTCTGTTTTTCAAACAATTGTGGATTTCTGGCAAATTAGTGGCAAATCATTAAACATTGAAGTTAAATAATAATGACAGACATTTGAGTTTCAGACTTCATACCCTGCAGAAAATTAATGTTAATGCAAAACATGTTATTCCATCAACTTTCTACGTTTGTAAGAGCAATATTTAAAAATTGTCCTTATTTTTTGGCCTTTGTCCCACTTTTATTTATGCCTTTGTCCATATTTCTTGCCCTAAGAAGTTGAGAAGTATGTGAGTCATGCCATATGCTGTAATATTTGTAGACCCCTCCCATTAATTTTTGACTACATCCCTGATGTTGTCTCTGGAATGTGTCATATGTATCATAAAGTCAAACTCAGTCCTTAATTACACTGTGATTACTTTCCAGGACCCCTCCCTCCCTTATCAAAACCATTAATTTTCCACTAATCCTACAACAGATGTGTAGTGCTTCCTTATTTGTAAACATTGTACATGTACCTTTTATTCCAAGAGACTGCAGAGAACAGATTATGCACATTCAGATAAATCATGTAAAACAGAATGTTCCTACTGGCTTTGGCAGAAGAAATAAGTGTTTTGAATATTTATTCCGCCACGGGTATTGTTTTCTTATTTGTGGGAGGTAGTACTAAAACATGTCCAGCTATATCTATTCTGCTGAAATTTTTAGCTGCACAGTATCAGAAAAGGGACTGGATGTCCACCTACTCAATGCAAATGCCCTTGTGCTGACTTCAGAATTCAGCTCATGTTTTGCAAAGACTGCAACAAATATTTTTATCAGGAGAGGAAAGTTTTAGAAACAAAAGCAATGCATTTCAAAGAGCTAAAGTAGTTAAAAATGGTCAAACAGGAAATGAACCAATGTTTATAGTATTATTGGCATAACAACAACAACATTATATTATATTATATTATATTATATTATATTATATTATATTATATTATATTATTTATTTGTGCACTCTCACAGCAATTAGTCAGTAGACATGTCCCTTAGTTTCTTCTCATTCCTCCAATCTAGTTTTTCCCTGACGTGTGTTTGAATTGCCCCTTTGGACTGCCCCCACCCCCACAGAACAGTGAGGAGATTGAGACATTCTGTTATGATGCCATCTGCACAGTTAGATAGGAGATTTTTGTATATTAATTAGGGGAATGGACCTCTAACTGAGCAGTCCTGACATCACACACATCTAGGCAGTAGTATTAGTCAGCTCTAACATCCCCCAGCACCCAGTTATAAACTTATCAACAATGGTCTTCTAGTGACCAGAGCACTAACCCCCTGGCCAGGGAATGCATCCTGATCACAACAGAAACCTGTAGAGTAGCTAGGATAGAGTGAAGGGACAGCTGCTCTGGGTGCAAAGTACTAGGGGCATGATCAGCAGATGCTTACTGGACATCAGTACAGTGTATTACTGGCATTCAAATGCTGATACTGTATTTGTGATCAGAACTGAAGTTCTTAACACTCCATGTGAGGTATAAACTATACCTGTTACTTGCATGCAGTTTGCTACAGTTTAAAAAGGAAAGGAGATTCTTTTAGTTAGAAATAAAGTGTGGCCTAAACTGTAGCAGCTGCTTTCTACATTGTAGCCTTACCCCCTGCACTACCTTAATAATGCTTGCTAACCCTAACCCGGCCCCTAACCTAACCCTAACCCTGCATTTGGCCTTAGAAAAACCATTTTTGTAACACTGCCACTGCACAAAAAGGGCTCAGACATGCACACTAAGAAACATACACAGTACTAAAGCTGCCCCCTAACCTAACCCTTACTTTAACCAGAAGCACAGCGAAGGTGAAGCAAAAGGGGCAACCACCCCAGGAGCAAAATCTTGGAGGGAGAGAGTATGAGTACTGAAATGTTGGTACAGGAGCATTTTTTTTTCTTTTCAGTCGAAGAGCTGATGGGGCATGTATAGGCTATTGTAGAAGCCAATGCACCAATCAGCTTTTTTCTTTTTTTTCTGCTTTTCTTTTTAAGAGCTAAGGGGGTTATGGCTTTGACTGTAAGGAAATCAATGTACCAATTGGCTTCCTACAGACAGCCCAGCCAAAGTTTTTTTTTTTCTGTTAACTTTTGATAGTCCCTTTTGAGTACCTACGATCTGAGTTGTCTGTTTTGAATAGCAACTAAACTAAAGACAGGAGAACCAGTGATGCTACGTCACTCCACCTTCCCCCCCTGCCAGCTCTGAGCCACTAGTAAATCTTGGGTCACCCCAATCATATTCATGGCATTATTCATCTATACCAAAGGAGATGTCCTCTGTTCTCTTAAAAAATAATTACATTTTGAAATATACCTTTGGTTCCTAAGGATTGGAAGTATGGGGAACTAGTTATAGCTGAAAAACAAATGTATTTATTTATTTAGTTAGTTATTTAATTGTCTGTGTTTACCGGAAAAGTCCAACTGGGTAATATCCATTTTCAGCAGAGGCCCAGGGATTATTTTATTTTATATATATATATATATATAAATTATTTTTGTTGAACACTAACATTTTCATGTTGATAATTACTATCAAGGAAAATGGTCTTATGTGCAAAAAAAGTACTAGAAAACCCCATAACATTTGAAAACTTAGGATCAGAAATAGTTCATCTTCTTTGAACTAATAAGGATAGTGGTGACAGCATGCTCATGTATAACATTATATGATCTGTCAAGTCATGGTTTAGATCGCTTGGCTCACAAAGGCATATCTGCCTTGAGATGGTAAATTATATACTGAAAAAAATGAAGTGTATCAGAACTGAAAGCTGTTACTTATCTTTGGAAGCAACAGCTGAGATATTTAGACTGATAGAGAGAAAGAATGGGAAAGTGCCTAGAAAAGAAATAAAGACAAGTTCTGAAATCTCAGATATGATATAGGTAAAGTACCTTCACAGAGCAACAGCAGATGGATGAGAAGGAAGGTTGCCTTTTCCAAGATGTCGATCACGGAAGTACGTTTAAGCTAGTGGCTAACAACAGAAAATTGGAATGGGTGGGACAATAGTCTTAATTTTGAAAAGCAAAGAATATGTGAAAAAAGATGTTTCTACCTAATCAAAATCTCTTACAAAACATATCTATTATCCTGACTTTACACATATGAATAAAATTTCCCTAATGGGAGTTCCACCATACTTTAGACAAATGTGTAAAATGTCTCACTGCTATAAATCATTAAAGTGGTCACTAATGAAAATGCTGAGCAAGTCAAAGTACTGAAATTCTGGAACAAAATTGCTCATTTTTCTTTTTAATTCTAACTCTAAGCAGAGTGATCTTGTAACTCGAATTAATTATTAAAGGGTATTTATAGCCTTCCCTATCTTCCCTGTTAAATATTATGGATGCTCCTGACCACATCATATTTTATATCCACTTGCCATTTCAATGATCATTCCTTCCCTGTGCTGTTACATACAGACTTATGAAATAATTAGCTCCAAATGTTTACAAGTAGGTTATGAAAAGAACATCTGTTGGTCAAAAGGGCTATTTTTAGCAACCTTATATTTTCATTTGAGTTCTTATCAAAGTATTTTATTGTGGCACTAATTCAGAATTTTGTCATCAACAAAAAAAAAATACATCTCTAGTCTTCTCACTGATTGCTGAGTTTTACTAATGGATAAGGCTTATGACCATATAGGAATGGAGGGTGGTAAAATAACTTTCTCAGAGTTGGTATACATAGAGAACTTACAATTATCAAAATCTGATGCCAATATTCAGCTTACACTGTTATTAGGGTATGGCTGTAAGTCACTTCTCTTGCACAGAGATAGATTTTGAAATGCATACTAGAAAATGGAAATCAAAATCAAAACCAACTATATTAGAAGTAGATAAAATAACTGGAATTAAGATCTTTAGCAAAGGGTAGAAGCAAACTACATAGGAAAAATGGGAATTATGAAAGCAATACATACAGGGGAGGAATGAGGTTTAAAAGAAGGCAGGACTTAAATGAGCTTGTTTGACAGAAAACGACTGGGTAGATTATAAGTGATGTATAATATTTGCAACTGGGAGTGTGTCAGTATGGTTTGTGATGTAAAATGCTTGCAACTAGGATTCTGTTGGTGTGGTTTGTTTTCATTTATATAAATGTGCAATTGCTTATGTCATAAGTGATGGTTCAGTAAAGATGTTTCTTGTTTAAAAAGGGACAGGAATTGAATAATTTATGTAATGTTAATTAGGTTATAGGATAGATAGCAGTATATATGAAGTATAATGTTTGTTAATGTTAATTTGTTAATATAGTTTGATTACTTTTTTATAAATGTAAATTTGCCTGTGTCACAAGTGAAAATTCAATAAAGGTGTTTTTTACAAAAAAAAAAGAAAAGAAATGCACAGCTCAAGCTACTTCAAGTATAAATTATCACATACTTGCAAATAGACTTTTGAAGAGAGTACAGCATGACAGAAGCTGGCTGTAAATCAATGTACTTGCTTCTAATTTATCTTTTCTCAGAGTTGATGGTGATATTTAAAGTAGCAAATTCATTTTAATATTTTATTGCTGTGTTACATTATGTGTTATTGATTTAATGACTTCACCTTTTGTCATTTTGTCATACTGCAGTTTAGCTTCTCTTCCACTTATACTTATCAGCAAATCTCTTTACCTTCCTTTTATATTGCTTATTGCTTTGGGGCTCTAAAGCCTAATTAGACTTTTTTCTTGTGCTAGTTTTACGTAAGCAACAGCTTTACTGAGAACATTACAAGGTTCCTGTTTCTGATATATTGATATTGCATAAGATGTCTACATGCCCTTAAGAGCATTGCTTTCATGATCCACAGGAACATTTTTTTCTGTTGTGCTTAGGTAGCACCATTTTCCTCAGTTTCAGTATATTTTTAAAAGCAGGACTTGTCTGTGGTCTGGTTAAGTTTATAATGGGTTTGTGGTTAGTATCCCAAAGTGCTGATGACTTCTATGGACTGTGCCACTTTTTCACTCAGTAATTCCTGGCATTTAACTGAACAATGTCATATTTTTGTTTTACCTTTGCAATACTGAGGCATCCATCTTGGATATTTGGTTCCTCATTGCCTCTGTTGTTGTTTGCTAAGTAAAAGTTTACCTAGTTCTTCATCCCTTTTCCCTACATAATGTCTTGGTGATTTCGCTTAGAAGCTTTACTTCATGCTGCAGCTGTAGAGATATGTATAGCTTATGTTTTATCCAGTACTTTGGGCAGATCTGTCCATGGTTTTAAAATCACTTTCTATACACTGTTGCAGTAACAGTTTTCTATTTTTCTAGCTCATTATGTATCAAGCTATATTTTGGTTTTGCCTTACCTGTAATAACATTAACGTACTCTACCAGTTATTGCTGTAACATGTATTATTACTCAGACTTTTGTAGCTTCCTGTACAATAGCTTATTTGGGCCTGGTTATTATTTTGCAGACTAAACATTGACTGTTTTATAGCATTTTTAATTCTCGATTAGCAGCGGTGGTGCAGCGGTAGCATTGTCGCCTCACAGCAAGAGGCTCTCCCATTTGATTCTCGGTTGGAGCACCTTCTGTGTGGCGTCTGCTTGTCCTCCCCACTGTCAAGTGGCATTCGAAAGACATGCATAGAATGGGCATGCCTTCATTGAAGGTTGGGCATTGAGCTGGCACCTCGGCACCATAAAAAATCTACTGCCATTCATTAGTGGACCGGAGTTCCGCTGTGGCGACCCCTAACCAGAAAAAAGCCAAAAGAAGAACATAGCATTTTTAATTCTGCTGTGATCAGCTTATCATATTCTATTTGGGCAACCCAAGGCTACCACAGAAGTCCAAACAGTATGTGTCTCTAGGGTTGTGATCGCACTCCATTCTGTCTCTGTACTTGAGGAGTGAGAATTAGGCCTGCATTCTTTGCAATAATTTGGATACATTCAAGGTGAGCATTGGAAAATGGCCACAGATGTGTCTTGTCTCTGCTCCTGTTTATGATTTTTATGTACAGAACATGAAAGTGATGCCAAGGACTAGACAGTATTCAACTTAGGGATATGAAGGTTGTATCTTTGTTGTTTGCAGATGATGCTGTCTTCTTGACACAAGGACAATTAGGGCAGGACAAAGTGAGCAGCTGCCATGAGCACAAGCTGTCAGAATTCAAATTCAGCAGGTAATGATGGTGTAATTGAATTATATGCAATTATGACTTGGTGGAAGCCCTGAAGTGCTTAGTGTGAGGTGCATTTGTGTGAGTGTGTGTGTGTGTTGGGGGGGGGGTAGGAGCATCTCCTTGGAGTTTAGGAGACTGCCAGTTTAGGGCTCTACCCAGGGTACCAGATGATTAAGTTACAATTCTGCCTCTTGACTGCAAGTGTCTGCAATCTCCAGTAGCTGAGGCTGTAAAACAGCACCTCCATATCACGTGATCAGTCAGCTCAACAGGAAATGCCTGAGGTTCTCACGTGATGAGATGAAAACTGTTGCTGGGAAACAGAAAGGAAAGGAAAGGAAAGTTTGGTCTAATCTACTCACTTTGCTACCACTGCAGTCCTTACTAGGACAAGCAGTTTAGAAAATGATGATGGTAATGATATTGTACTTGAGAAATGATGATGATAATGATATTATACTTGAGAAATGATGATGGTAATTATATTATACTTGAGAAATGATGATTATAATAATATTACATTTGAGAAATGATGACGGTAATGATATTATACTTGAGAAATGATTATTGTAATGATATTATACTTGGGAAATGATGATGGTAATGATATACTTGAGAAACGATGATTGTAATGATATTATACTTGAGAAACGATGATTGTAATGATATTATACTTCAGAAACGATGATGGCAATGATATTATACTTCAGAAACGATGATGGCAATGATATTATACTTGAGAAACGATGTTGGTAATGATATAATACTTGAGAAACGATGATGGTAATTATATTATACTTGAGAAACGATGATGGTAATGATATTATACTTGAGAAACGATGATGGCAATGATATTATACTTGAGAAACGATGATGGTAATGATATTATACTTGAGAAATGATGATGGTAATGATATTATACTTGAGAAATGATTATGATAATGATATTATACTTGAGAAATGATGATGGTAATGATATACTTGGGAAATGATGATGGTAATGTATTATACTTGGGAAATGATGATGGTAATGATATTATACTTGAGAAACGATGATGGTAATGATATTATACTTGAGAAATGATGATGGTAATGATATTATACTTGAGAAATGATGATGGTAATGATATTATACTTGAGAAATGATTATGATAATGATATTATACTTGGGAAATGATGATGGTAATGATATACTTGGGAAATGATGATGGTAATGTATTATACTTGGGAAATGATGATGGTAATGATATTATACTTGAGAAATGATGATGATAATGATATTATACTTGAGAAATGATGATGATAATGATATTATACTTGAGAAATGATGATGATAATGATATTATACTTGGGAAATGATGATGGTAATGATATTATACTTGAGAAATGATGATGGTAATGATATAATACTTGAGAAACGATGATGGTAATGATATTATACTTGAGAAACGATGATGGTAATGATATAGTTGAGAAATGATGATGATAATGATATTATACTTGAGAAACGATGATGGTAATGATATTATACTTGAGAAATGATGATGATAAGGATATTATACTTGAGAAATGATGATTGTAATGATATTATACTTGAGAAGTGATGATGATAATGATATACTTGAGAAATGATGATGGTAATGATATTATACTTGATAAATTATGATGGTAATGATGTTATACTTGAGAAATGATGATGGTAATGATATTATACTTGATAAATTATGATGATAATGATATTACACTTGAGAAATGACAATGGTAATGATATTATACTTGAGAAATGATGATGATAATGATATTATACTTGAGTTCTTATTTTCTTTACATCCCCTGCTTTTACTGCACTGTTATTTTGTGTGAGTGTGTGTGTCTGTCATTCATGTTCTGATTACATTTGTAAACATTCCTATGGCATGCTACTGTACTTAGAAGACTTACAGGCTGGACTTTATAATTGCTTTTATAGAAGGCTAAGTAAATGCAGTTCATGTTACTGTTAGTTCATACTGAATAACACAGCTCTAGAATTATTGTCCTAAAACAGCCATACTTTGCTTTGTGCATTATATCCTGTGTGTATTCACTGAAGTATACAGCTGTTATCACTTGACTTAGAGGCTGCATGTTACTGCTCTTAGTCTGTGGTTTTACAGAGCTGATACTGAATGTACTATAATCAATTTTAATTATAATGTATGCAATATAATTAATTTTACTCTCCAGCTCTATTCTTTGTATGCTCTCCACTTCACATTCTTGTAACCTTTGCACTAATTCTGCCTTATTTACCTTTATTTTTCAGTTTGCATGGGTTTCTTTCCTAAGTGACCCCCCCCCACCTGGGATTCACTACATAAAGCAATTTCTACCTTCTCCACTAAAGCTGGCTATCTTAACTAAGTAAAACCTCTGGGAAACAAGAACAAGACTCCCTCCAGCTTTTCAATTGTAATAGGTGAACTACAATTTAGTTTTTGTAAACTGTTGAGGCTTAATGGTGTTTGCACAAGAACAGTGAAGGGATCTAGCCAGTTGCCACTAGATTGGGCTATACTACTTTGAATCAGCCTTACACTCACACAGTGTTCCAGTCCCAAGCATTTACTTTTTAATTTGGTAAAGTAATTTCGCTCCCTTCTTATTGACTACATTTGCTAGTTTACCCCTAGGATCCAATTAAAATTAGCCTGAAAATTGGTGTAAAATTAAAAAAGAATAAAACAAATTAAAGTACAGCCAACAACACTGCTTAAATACAATCATACTTACCAAACCAAAAGCCCAAGGTAACTCTCAGAGTCAGTGTTAGCCCCACTCCACTTGCCCTCGTTGTGCTTGGCTCACTCCGCTCCCCTCCCTGCTCCCTGCTCCCAAATTCCACCTGCCCCACTAGTGCTGAATTTAAACCAAACTTTGCCACTCCCCTCCTGCTAAGTACCAATCAGCACCTCGCACATCACTGAGCAACCCTGCCCCCTTAACCCATTTCCTTCTCTCTCATTTTTCCACACCCTGTTAGCACAGTCAGCCATCAAATTTGGCTCGCCCCCTATCAAAATGCAAACAAGCAAAAAGCACCAATTACCCAAATGTCTATACTGTTTCTATTTTACCATTTCACTGCCTATGAACAAACACTTGACCATGGTATTCACTACCCAAATGGTCAAACAGTCACCCACAACTTCACACATAACACCAAACACTTTACCTTTCCCTGCACACCGAATATACCACCCTCTATAAAATACCACCCTTGTACAGCCACAAAACATAATCCTAAAGACAAAGACTATATAAAGCTTATAAACAAACTCCTAAAGCCCAGAATATCCTGTCATATAACCTTATAACACATGAAGACATCCATCCCAACCCTGGCCCACCCACACCCAATAACCTCCACTCCCCTACCACAACCCTCACAGTCAAGCTACCCATGAATACTCCCACTAGTTTCCTCCTAGCATTTCACCTAAATATTAGAAGTATTACAAATAAGATTCCCAACCTACACGCCCTCCTAGCAACCCACTCCTCAGACATTATGTGTCTTACGGAAACCTGGCTAAAACCCAGTACAACTGATAATGAGATGCTACCTCCAGGATACAATAGTCACTGGTTAGACCATGCTACAAGGAAAGGAGGTGGGATAGCAGTCCTTTACAAAAATACTCTAACCATTAATAGAGACACCATTCAACCTCCCCAATTCAGTAACGCGGAACTCCTCATAACCAAGCTACAGACTAACCAAAACAAACACTTGAACATCATCTGTGCATACATTCCACCAGGCAACAACCTAAATACCCTAGAGGATCTCCTTTACTGGTTATCCACTACCTATCCCCAAGAAACCATAGTTCTTGGTGATTTTAACACTGATTGGCACCCCTGCTCCTCTGACCCCCCCCCCTCACTCATATAAACTTATCTGGGTTTAAAAAGACCATAACCTCTCCCACTAGGATAAACAAACCAACCAACAAGGAAAGTTTTCTAGACTGGATCCTAGTTAATAACCAACCCCAACTGTACACAGCTGGTACTCTCCCTGATGACCTCAGTGACCATTGTCTAACCTATATCATAAAACATAAGACATGAAGCCCTCGCCAGCCCAAATATAAAACATTTAGAAACAGGAAAAACTTTGATGCTGCTATATTCCAAAATGAATTAAAAGCAGTTGACTGGTCAAAACTAAAAAATCTAACATTAGAGGAGGCCATAGATCACTTTAACACTAAATTCCTAAGTATCCTTGATTCCCATGCTCCAGCATGTACAATAAAAACTAGATCAAGTACAGCACCATGGCTCACAAAAGATACCAAAGCAAAAATCAAAACTAGAAACAGAGCCTGGGCCAGATGGAGAACAACCAAAGCCCCATATGACCATCTAAAATATCGTCAACTCAGGAATGATACAAAAAATCTATTTTACTGGATAAAAAAAGCTTCTACCAAAATTTCCTACAAAAACACCACAACAACCCTCAAAAGTTCTGGGCAGGCTTAAATCAACTACTTTGTCCAGGTCACTCCCCCAGCCCAACCCCAGCTAACAACAACCATAGTTCCCCAGAGACAATAGCTAGCACCTTTAATAACTTTTTCATTGAAACAATCCAATCCCTTGCAAATCAACTAACCCCCTCTAACTTAAACCACATGCCTAATCTACCTAATAATCACCCAGAAATTGGCTTCCAACTAATATCCACTAGTTTTATCAAAACACTTCTAAAAAATCCAAAACCTACCACCCTCTCTGCTGACCTCCTCCCTGCAGAGAACCTGCAAATAGCTGCAGATGCCATTGCATATCCCATATCTATCCTCATCAACAGAATCTTATCCGAAAATGCTATCCCCTCCCTCTGAAAAATATCTCACGTCATCCCACTCCATAAAGGTGGTAGCTTCTCAGACGTATCCAACTATTGACCCATTGCCATTCTTTCCCCACTAGCCAAAATAATGGAGAAATGTGTACACAAGCAACTAATGCAATGCCTTTCACAGAATAACTTACTATCTGACTCCCAGCATGATTTCAGGCCATACCACAGCATCACCTCAGCCCTCCTTTCCTTTACTACTGCCATAAACCAAAACAGGAATGACAATAGGCTAACCTCTGCCCTCTTTCTTGACCTATCAAAAGCCTTTGACATGGTCAACCATGAACTTCTCATTCTTTCACTAAAATCTATTTCCCTCAACAAGCCTGCTATCCAGTGGTTCCAGTCCTACCTGACTGGTAGACAGCAGGCAGTACTATGGCAAGGCAAACTCACCAGCCAGTTACCTCTCACACTTGGTGTCCCTCAAGGGTCCATACTAGGTCCACTACTCTTCTCTATTTTTATCAACAACCTCTACAATGCTATCCCTAAAGCCACCTACATCCAATATGCAGATGATTCCACTCTCATCTGCTCAGCTACCTTCTCATCGGACTTGCAAATCTTAACCCAAAATACATTTAACACCATCGAGAACTGGCTCACCAATCAGTGCCTACTTCTGAACCCCAATAAAACTAAACTTCTACTCTTCTCTCCCACTAGTAGATCACACTTTCATTCTCTGTCACATCTAACAATGGTACCACTATTTCCTCAGATAATCACACCAAACTGCTAGGGGTTATCATAGACAATAATCTCAAATTTGACCTACAGGTCAACAAAACCATACAGACCATTAATAAGAAGCTTGGATCACTGTATAGAAACAAGACATTTTTAACCCCACTGGCTAGGACTGCAATTGCCTGATTACACCTACTCTCTACTCTCTTATATGCCTTGCCTGTATTCTCAAACCTCAACAAATCCAAACTAGGTAAGCTGTCCCATAGCTACAATCATATTGCCAGATTCACCACTGGCTCCACCTATAGAACCCACCACTGCCAGAACCTTAAACAACTAGAGTGGCTAGAACTGCCCAGCTTAATTCAATTCAATCAACTCTTAATAGCGCACAAAATTTTGTACCACCCTGAGGATACCCCCTCACTTAAAAATATTATTAAGCCATATAACAATCTAAGATCTCTACAGTCAGCCGATAAACTACTGGTCCAAACCCACAAAGCTAATAACTCTACTGGTGAATCCCTGTTTGCCAACTTCATTGGCAAAACCTGGAATTCGTTGCCAAACTATATAACCCTACAATCATCCAAAAGTCTCTTCAAAAAAAAAACTCAAACAGTAGCTCAAAGTGAATTGGCTATGCCCATGTACCAACCTTAATTAAGTTATAAACTAAAAGCATATTCTGCAATTATCATAACTTGTAACTACATCACCAAGCTCTGCTTCTAATCTGATGTCTCTTACTTTTAATTGTCTGTCCATGACAATTGTGAGTCCCTACTAGGGAACACTACTAACCCATTGTATATAATCACTTTGTTTTTATAATTGTTTGCTAACTTCTGTGTAATCTATGCAAGTTTGTCTTTGTGGAGCTTTTCTCCTCGGGCCTCCACTGAAAATGGACATGTATCCAGTTGGACTTTAAACAAATGTAAAATAAATAAATAAATAAAATATCAGAGGTCATAGTCATCTACCAGAAGAGAGTGTATTTATCTCTGCAGATAAAGGGGAAGCAGCTACCTAAGGAGGGAATTTTTTTCCCTTTTGGTCCCCAAGTCTTCTCTGTTGTTGACATCCACCCTATTTCCCATTAGCACATTCACTCATGTCTTCCTTATATCCTCCCCTCTAGGAAGGCACAAGGTGTCACAAACTCTTATCATAACTCTAGACACAGGTGAGCCCTCCATCTTCATGGAGAGAATGGTCTTGACAACCTTTCATATTGTGAGACTGCCACCCTATCCATAAGTAGGGCAAGAAGTGAAGAGCATGCATCATATACGTGGCCAAGGTTGGAGATTTTAGCATGAAGGAAAAGGAGAAAGCAAAAGTGAACAGCATACCCTCTCAAGCTCCTTCTCATTACCACAGACCAGAATATTTTGGGACCTTCTTCATTGGGAATCTGGAGTCTAACAAGAAGATTGATGCAGGAGAAATACAAATACAGGCATTACTAGGCTGCAGTAGTGAAGTGAGATCTGAATTACATGGGACAGAGCTCTCAATTTACTGATAAGAGCACATTCCCATCCTCATATACAGTCATGAACTTTGTGTAGTGACCATAAGGATGAAATCATACATACAAGTAGTGGAAATGAGATTCCTTTTTCAGGATAGCAGTGTTCACTTTCTGTGACAGTTTAGAGATCTGCAGTCAGGAAGGATCTTCAACCTACCACTGCTCCTTTGTGCTGACAGGAGTCATTTAAAAAAAGTTTAGGTTCCTCATGAGGATGCCCCCCAGTACCATGGGGGGGGTGTACCAAGCAGGACCTACTGGGAGGAGGCTCTAGAGAAGACCAAGGATGCATTAGAGGGATTACATCAGTCAGCTCACCAGGAAATGCCTGAGGTTCTCACGTTATGAGATGAAAACTGTTGCTGGGAAACTGAAAGAAAAGGAAAGTTTGGTCTAATCTACTGACCTTGCTATCACTGCAGTCCTTACCAGGACAAGCAGTTTAGAAAATGATGATAGTAATGATATTATACTTGAAAAATGATGATGATAATGATATTATACTTGAGAAATGATGATGGTAATGATATTATGCTTGAGAAATGATGATGGTAATGATAGTATACTTGAGAAATGATGATGATAATGATATACTTGAGAAATGATGATAATGATATTATACTTGAGAAATGATGATGGTAATGATATTATACTTGAGAAATGATGATGATGATATACTTGAGAAATGATGATGGTAATGATATTATACTTGAGAAATGATGATGGTAATGATATTATACTTGAGAAACGATTATGGTAATGATATTATACTTGAGAAATGGTGATGGTAATGATATTATACTTGAGAAATGATGATGGTAATGATATTATACTTGAGAAATGATGATGATAATGATATTATACTTGAGAAATGATGATGGTAATGATATTATACTTGAGAAATGATGATGATAATGATATTATACTTAAGAAATGATGATGGTAATGATATTATACTTGAGAAATGATAATTATAAAAATATTATACTTGAGAAATTATGATAATAATGATATTATACTTGAGAAATGATGATGATAAGGATATTATACTTGAGAAATGATGATTGTAATGATATTATACTTGAGAAGTGATGATGGTAATGATATTATACTTGAGAAATGATGATGGTAATGATATTATACTTGAGAAATGATGATGGTAATGATATTATATAATGATATTATACTTGAGAAATGATGATGGTAATGATATTATACTTGAGAAATGATGATGGTAATGATATTATACTTGAGAAATGATGATGATAATGATATTATACTTGAGAAACGATGATAGTAATGATATTATACTTGAGAAACGATGATGATAATGATATTATACTTGAGAAATGATGATGATAATGATATTATACTTGAGAAATGATGATGGTAATGATATTATACTTGAGAAATGATGATGGTAATGATATTATACTTGAGAAATGATGATGATAATGATATTATACTTAAGAAATGATGATGGTAATGATATTATACTTGAGAAATAATAATTATAAAAATATACTTGAGAAATGATGATGGTAATGATATTATACTTGAGAAATGATGATGATAAGGATATTATACTTGAGAAATGATGATTGTAATGATATTATACTTGAGAAGTGATGATGGTAATGATATTATACTTGAGAAATGATGATGGTAATGATATTATACTTGAGAAGTGATGATGGTAATGATATTATACTTGAGAAATAATGATGATAATGATATTATACTTGAGAAACGATGATAGTAATGATATTATACTTGAGAAATGATGATGGTAATGATATTATACTTGAGTTCTTATTTTCTTTACATCCCCTGCTTTTACTGCACTGTCATTTTGTGTGGGTGTGCGTGTCTGTCACTCACTGAAAGGTAATTTACAGCTTTGAGCCGTATTCTTATTTTTCTCAATTGTCAATAATATTCTTAGGTATCGAGTATGAGTTTTATTTGTAGTAGCAGCCTCCTGCTTGTCTTAGCCATTTCAGTCCTATTGGTTTTCTGGCCAATAGTTTTACTATTGCAGATGGCTTTGGCTACTAGAGTGGCTGCGTACAGTTGTTCTGTAGTGATAGTTTCTATGACAAATGATTTATACTTGTTAGGATAAATCACCATACGTCTAAAGTGAAATCACCCATGAACAGGGGCATATACAAGGGTTTACCTTGTTTGATTGAGATACCCACAGTACCTGCAGTTTTCAGGAAGCCATTAGGCAGTACCTGCACTCTACTAACCCAGTATATGGACTTTGCATACAAAAATAAGCTCATCACACAAAATGCTATGTATCATATGTTACTTCTATTAATTAAAAGTCCACAGTTGCACATATTTGAGGTGCTTTTCTCCCCTATCCCTGTGTTGAAAGACCTTGTAACTAAAATGAATTATTGAGGGGGATTCCTGGATAAATGAAAACTTTGACTTCCTTTCACTATGGTTATTCATTCCATTATCAAGTGACTTTGATGCCAAATACTTTTAGTAAAGTTAGCTCTATGTTTAAATCCATTTGTGATATCATCCAAATTCTTGGTGAAATTACTTTTTGCAGTTTCCTTCTCATTTACTCCAAATGTTAAGGTTTCCCTAGTAGAGATCACTGACCTTCTATCTGGATCATTGCTGAGTTACCCAAAGTGCTTAAATCTTGGTGACTTTAATATCTGGACTAATAAGTCAGTGGTTCTTACTAAAGAATTCCTTTATTTTTGGATGATTACCACACCTAACCATCTGACCTCCTCTAGCCCCTTACTGATTCCAAAGGGGGGGGGACCCCTACAATTCAATAATTTTCTGAAGGGCAAAAGTCTGGAGGCAGGAGTGGTATCATCATCAGTGATAAGAATCCAGATTTTTTTATTGAGCTTTACTATCACCTGCCAATGTTGTGATTGTATTATATGGAGTGGAACAGAGGATACCTTTATATCCCTACACATCGAGTCCCTGGTTGTGGCACTGTATACTGCCAGTACAAGTACATATGTGTTATAGCACCCCCCCCCACCAAACAAAGAGTGGCACTTGCCTAGTAAGGTGAGTGAATCACATTTGTATTACTCTATTCCAAACTCCCCTATGTCATTTCCTCCAGCACTCAAGAAACTAGTTATATACATGCTGTCTGTGATAAGGTCTGGCCTTTATCCTCCTAGGTCATTCAACTCAGAAAAAAAATTGCAGTTCATAAAATACAACTATAAAATATTTTGGGGTTGTGTATTTTATTGCCATTCAAGCTTATGTTAAAGAACATTAATTTTATAACTCATTGTGGTCAGCCCTAATTTCATGATGAAACCATATTTAAGGCCAGGCCATCATTCAGTGAACCACAGAGTTTTTTTTCCTAAATTCTCATCTCTTTGCTGTACTGCTAACCAAAACATCCATGATACCACCTTATTGCACACACATACTCTCCAGTTAACCTACCTAAGCACAGTTTAATGGGTGGAGATGTCTTGCCCCAGTGGCTGTGCCCCATGTCTCCTGTATCCAGTAAACGTAACTCACACAATGGGTCAGGATGCTTCCCCCACCAAAAGATGGATGAGCTAGCATCAGCTAACTATTCCCATCCTCTTTTGTCAGCTAATTCCGAGCTAGGGTTGTTGCTTGATCCTTGAAGGTCTGAGTCACAGGCAGGGATTCATCCTTCTATGCCATAGAACTTACAGCTGAAGTGGTTTCAGAATTACCTTAAAATTGATGTGCAAAGGTCTAATGTGGTGATGTCATCTCTAGACTAATTTCCAGGCCCAGACAATGGGCATTCTAGGCCTTGAGCTATAACTTAGGATGGACTTTGACCAAGTAGAAGGTGCTGTAATATGAAAGCTTTGACATTTGTTCAATTTTTCTTGGAGCTCCTCTCCTGCTTTGTCCATTTCCCTGTACCTTTCCAATGCATTTTGCTTAACAGAATATCAGTGAATGTTTTAACGAGGTACACATCTGTGAGTTGAAGCCAGAATAAGAAAAGCACAATTTGTAGTTCTACTAAAACTATTTTTAACTGTCCTGTTCTTATTTATTTATTTTTATTTTATTTATTTGCTTTTGTTAACCAGGAAAGTCTACTGGGCTGATATGAGCCCATTTTCAGTGGAGGCCCAGGGAGAAAAGCTCCAAAAACAATATACATAATAAAGAATTTGTTTAGAAAGTTAATAACAGCGTTTAACAATATACAGGAATAGTAACAGCATTTAACAATATACAAGAGTATCAATATAAGAGTCAGAAGTGACACAGTAACATACACAATATGGCTATATTTTGTGGAAGACGTGGGTGCTTGGCAGGTATTCAATATGACAGACAGATAATGATAATCTGCACTTACACAATTTTTTACACACAATGTGAGGCAGGGTGAGGCACACTGTGCTGTGATGAAGGGTGAGTGCACAATAGGGAGAGTGAAGAAGAGTGTGGGTATCTGAGAGATGAATCAGGTTAGTAATCAGGTGACTGAGGAATTGGGGATGGTGCAAGGGCATAGCCAATGGGAGGAGAGATGTTGGTGAAGTGATTTTTTTGAATAATGGGGAATTATTATTGAAATACAACAAAGCCCTCTAGTGCCTTTTACTGTGGTATATGATCTGCAGTTGGGTTACTTGTATGCTCCCATCACTGTAACTTTATTAAAATACTAGAATGGGCGTTATGAGTCCTCAGTAAGCTGTTTACCTTATATTCAGATATGGTAACTGCTTACCTTACAGGGAATCCTATACCCAAATACTGTACTTCATTCACTTATGTACACCTATCAGGAATTGTGGATCCACATGGTGACTTTAGATTATTGTACCTTATACTCTGCTAAAACTGGAGGCATAGTATTAAGTAATTCCATGCTACTGTTATGAAACTAGGGTAACATTAATCTAGGGGTCTGTTACTCACATAGTACCTTTAAAGCTGAATTGAGTATGCATCTCCCCTATACTTTCTTGAGGTCACTAGATCGGGACTGTAGTGTATGTTATACCATACATTTTCCATAAGTGCTGTTACTCTGCAGTACCATCAAACTTACTTTAGAGATAAAGTTGCACCACAAATAAATGCCCATCTATTTCTAGGGCTTCTTTCTTAACTGGCTGTCCAGACCACCTTAGTCCAAGTCTAATCTAGCCCATCAGTGATGTAGCAAGGTCTCCTTATTATGTATAGACAGGGCAATATTTGCATGATTTCTCATAATGTTTACTCCTGCACACCCTGATCTATTAGTACAACTCTTACCCACATATCTAATACATCACAGTCCATCGCATGTAAACAATACAATCCAAAGAAGGTATGCAACAATATCTCTCAACCTGCAGACATTGAAAATAAGTACAAAGGCACTTGAAAAGTAGGTACATCCAGTCATGAATCTAGACATGTCATTATCATAAAAACTGAATACCAAATCCATGACTGTTCTCACTTCAAGTAGGTATGTGGGATTCTACTCAGAAACACATGTTTAAAAAGCAGACAGTGACCACCAATGACAGAAATGTATAAGCATGTTATCAAAGAGAGTGTAATATCTGTAGACTTTAATGAACTGTATTGTAAATCTCTACCACATAAGGTCATTTATTTTTGTTTCTGAAATGGGGAGATATAAGATATGTGTCCTCTTTCTTTAAATTATTGGGATTACTAGTATGCTGGTTTTCTATATACTAGAAAGCTTCAAAGATCACATGTAATGAGATGATACAGAAACTTGTGTAAAGGGGTAAATCATTGCTGAAAATAGGGACATACTTCAAAAAATAGGTACATAATATAATAAGGTAAATCAGACCTGAAAATAGGTACATTCCTCCAAAATATGGACAGTTGAAAGGTCTGTTACATGATGCAGAAATTATCACTGCCCAGGAGGGACTGTGAAGCACTGAACCAAAGGGCAAGTGTTTCATAAGTTATTGTCAGTGTATTAACATTTCTATGATTAATACACCAGAGTGACTTATTGTGCTTATAAATGGGCATCTCTTTCTTTAATACATTAAAGTTTATTAACCAATTTAAGTAACAAACTTATTTATTTGATATTGTATGTTGATGTAAATATTCTACCGCCTCACAGCAAGAGGTTCTCCGGTTCGATCCCTGGCTGGGGTGCCTTCTGTGCGGAGTCTGCATGTCCTCCCTGTGGTCGCGTGGGTTTCCTCCGGGTGCTCCGGTTTCCTCCCACATCCCAAAGACATGCTGCAGGTGGATTGGACACTCTAAATTGGCCCTAGGTGTGCGTGTGAGTGTGCCTTCTGTGGAAGGTTGGGTGCCGGGCTGGCAACTCGACACTGTAAAACTCCACTGCCATTCAATGTGCGGACAAGGTGATCCGCTGTGGCGACCCCTGACCGGGAAAAAGCCGAAAGAAGAAGAAGAAGAAGAAGATGTAAATATTCTACCAAATGTTGAACATAAAGAAACATTTCTGCATAGATTTTAAGTAATGTTAAAACCACATTCATGGTATCAAAAGAAGTGAATATTTTAAAAAGTTCACATAAAAATACCAGAAATTGCTACAGCTATAATTCATGTATTCATGAAATGAAATATACCTATGTATGTTTGACAGTTGTGAATATGTAAAGATGTTTTTTTCAAAAAATTTCAAAAACAATCTTACTTGATAAACTATGACATTATTATTGTTCCACTATATCAGAAAAAAATATTTTTAGTTGCTAAGTTGACATGTGTGTTGTCATGCTTTTATTTATTTATTTATTGGCATTTGGCAACCGGGAAAGTCTACTAGGTGAGAGACCCATTTTCAGTGGATGCCCGGGGAGAAAAGCTCCAACAACAGTTACAAAAGTATATATAAGAACAAATAAACAGTATTAACAGTTACAAAAGTATATATAACAATAAATAAACAGTATTAACAGTTACAAAAGTATATATAACAACAAATAAACAGTATTAACAGTTACAAAAGTATATATAACAACAAGTAAACAGTATTAACAGTTACAAAAGTATATATAACAACAAACAGTATTAACAGTTACAAAAGTATATATAACAACAAGTAAACAGTATTAACAGTTACAAAAGTATATATAACAACAAATAAACAGTATTAACAGTTACAAAAGTATATATAACAACAAATAAACAGTATTAACAGATTATAGAGGATGAAACAAACATTAGTAACGTAGTTCCAAATACAGTAAAAACAGTGTGAATAACATCAAATAAAGAGTATTAACAAACTTGCATTTACTGGGATTTTGTCATGAGGTAAAAACATATTATAGAAAGTACTACCAATCATTAGCGGACATTCTGTTGTGGTGACCCCTAACCGGGAAAAGCCGAAAGACACAAACAAACAAGTCATAGTTTCTTTGTGAGGCTAGTCCTGCAGTCAACTGGCTAGACGTGGGAGGTAACTAGAGCAAGACAAAAACATAGATATAGTAATAAGAGGTATTTTTTATTTTTTATTTTATTTTATTTATTTATCATTTGTTGACCGGGAAAGTCTATAGAGGTTAAGAAGAACTATATGTTAGATAGATGAGAGAGTACTTAATTTAGGATGGCTTAGGGAGGTGGTTGCAAGAACAAATTTGGGTATTAAGGTAATGAGACTTAAGTGTGAATTTAAATGCTTTTATGGAATCTGTTTGGGTAATAGAGGAGGGAAGAGCATTCCAGAATTTAGCAATGGAGAAGGAATAAAGGCTTTGTCTAGCTCGCCTGTTGGGTTTAGATATGGTTGGGTGGAGTTTGTTTGAGAACCTAAGGTTTCTGTTTGGAATATATGTTTGTAGCATAGGCTGCAGAGAAGGGCAGTATTTAGGGTTGTAAAGCAATTTGTGAATGAGATTTAGTTGTGAGTACTGTAAACAGTGGGATAAATTTAACCAGTTTAATGTTTTTATAGCTAAGCAACGATGGGTCCAAGACGGCATGTTGGTAGCAAATTTTGGTATTTTGTAATAGCAAGATTGCAGTATGTTTCTCGGGGATGCATGTAGGTTAGTAAAAATAGGGCTACCATATAGCAAGGAAAGGAGGAGTACACTGTTGTCCAGTTTTAACTTGGTGAGCATATCCAGATAAAGTTTATGCCCAAGTTTGAAGTGAGTGTTTTTATAGTGTTGTTAATATGAGTTTCAAAGGAGAGTTTGTCGTCAATTATGATGCCTAGAAATTTTGATGTTTTTACAAGTTCAATTTTAGTATTGTTTTGTGAGAAAATGTTAAAGTCTTGTATTAGAGGTTTGGAAGAGAATATTAAGAGTTTTGATTTTTTTTGGATTAAGTAGAAAGCTGTACATTATTTAACCAAGATTCGATTAATGTGAAGGATTTTTGTGTTAAGTTTTGGAGATAGAGCAAGTTATTAGGTGATGTGATTATTGTAGAGTCATCAGCATATTGAATGACTGTACTGTGGTGGGATGCTTTATGGACATTGCTAATGAATATATTAAACAGTACAGGTCCCAAAATGGACCCCCTGGGAATCACCAGTTTTATCTGTAAGATATTCAGATTGCGTTTTGCCATCTGACAGATTGTTTCCTGTCATGGAAGTAGTTAGAAAACCAGGCCAGTGCAAGTGGGAAACAGTTTAAGGATTCTAGCTGTAATAATAGTTTAGGGTGTGAGACTGTATCAAAAACCTTGGATAGGTCCAGTAAGATAACTGAGGTTAATAGTCCAGCATCCAAGGCTTTGTTAACAGTGTTGGTGAAGGCAAGTAAGGCAGTGATTGTGCTGTGTGCTGGACGAAAACCATGTGGGGTGGGAGCAAGTAAGTTATTATCGGAGAGATGTTTTAATAGTCGAGCATGTATATACATTTCAAGGATTTTAGATAGAGGGGAAAGTGTGGAGATGGGCCTGTAGTTTGAGAGATCACTGATGTTACCACCTTTGTGTATGTGAGTTATGATAGAGATTTTCCAAAGTTGTGGAACATGTAATTCACAAATGGATCGGTTGATGAGAATGCTGACTGTGTATGCAATAGCATTAGCAGCTAGTTTTAGGTATTCTGCTGGTACTCTGTCAGCAGAAAAGGAGCATGGCTTTAGTTTAGTCAAAAGTTTATGCATTAGGAAGGTGGGCACAGGCTGTATACTAAAAACTGGAGGAGTATTTGAGTGTGCTTGAGTTGGGGGATAACTGCTTGTCTTGACAGAGGAAAGATCTGGATTGTTTTCTGTGCTATGCGAGGTGTTGTTAGTATGTGAGGAGAAGTTATTGACCAGTTTTTGGATTGTTTTGATAAAGTGTTTGTTAAAGGCTTGGGCAGTCTCTTTTGGGTCTTTATCAGGAGATGGGTTTGAATTTTGCCGATTTCCGGGGTTGAGGATTGAGGAAACTGATTTCCAAAAGGATTTGGGATTGTTCTGTTGGGAACCTAATTGAGTGGAACTGGTGTATGGAATCACTTTTCTTGACAAAATGATACAATGAAGGAGCAACAGTGTGTATGGTTGAAGTCCCATAGATGGCATGTTGAAAATGCTTCCCCAGACAATTACAATTAATATTATTACAAAGAAATGTTTGCCAGATTTTAATAAACACTGGAAATACAGCAGAAAGAATTAAAGACTAAGCTACTAGCATTCTTTATTTAACAGTCCCAAGTTTTATCCCCTCAGTCTCCACTCACACACTGTGTGATTCTGAGGAAGTTGTACTGAGTTGCCCTGAAAACAGTCTTTTGCCTTGTGGGTCTTCCATGGTTAAAATGTATAAAAGATTAAATGCAGGATCACTTCTTTTTGAATTAGCAACTATTCTATACTAAATCTTCAGAAAACTAAAGTTAGGGCTATAAAGTCATATTCCTTCCAAAGGGAACATAAATGCTTTTAGGGTATTAAAACACTAAAAAACAACTATATCTTTACTTAATTTAGTATGCATTTCAGATCATTACAACAATGACTTTCTAAAGGAAGCATTTTCAAAACATTACACTTCTGAAATAGTTTTTTAGTGGTAACATACTTAAGGACGAACACCAGCTTTATAACACTAAGAAAACACTTGGGTAGAATTTAAATATAACACTTTGGTATGACTGTTTAGATAAAGGTTCATTGTTAACATTAGAACAAATGATTAGAAAGTATAGTATGGATAGTACACATTGAGTAATGTTGCATAGTATATTTGAAAAATGTAAAGGTCAGTTGTGCTATATGAATGAGACTGAAAAACATTTTTTTAATTTCTGAATATTTAATATCTATTATTCAAGGGAATATTGTTTTTAAAGGGGGTTTCTCTAAATCCTATAAAATTATAATTAACAAAAAATAACATTTACAATAGATTTTGGAATGTTATTGAACCAATATAGGCAGAAGTTCTAGTCAATGAAAATGCAGAATTTTGATACTAAAATCTACAGGTTTATCATCATCAAGTTATATTGGAAAATGTTCATATGGAAATATATTCATAGAGGTTTTATTATAACATTCCAAATATCAAAATTTAGTAAGTCAGAAAATTCTAAATGCTGGAGATATGGTAAAATAACCAAAGCAGATTGGATACGTATATTTTTGGATTGTGGAAAAGTTGATAAGTATTAGCAGGATATAAATAATTTCTTTAAGGCAATATGGACTGATAAATGTGACCATACAATGGCAACAATTTTGGCAATTTTGGCAAATGCTCCAATACCTTCTATTTAAGTAGCATTCAGTAATGTAGGTCCTTGGGTCTCCTAGCAGTTGCTAGAAAAGTAATTACTAGAAAATGGAAATCTGATTCAATTTCATTATTCAGTGATTTTAATAGAATTAGCCACTATTCTATGCAATAATAAAAAAGAAGTAAAAAAGTTAAGAAATGAAAATAATGTTATAAAACCTTCTTGTTGGGACAGATTGGAGATGTTAATAGTTAAATGTAATCAAAATCAATTTTGAGGCTTATTTTTTTGATGATTTGAAAAATGTCTACTGTAATGTAAACAATTTTTGAATCTTCCTAATAAAATTATTTGAAAAAAAGAACATGAGCTAAGGGTTAAAATGTCCATGCTTTATAAATAACTATAACGTGTCTAAACACTTCTTGGTTTACCTCTTCCTAAGTCATCTTGTTTTATTACTTTTCTCTAGTTTTATTATAAATATTTATTGCAACTTTTTATTACTTTTTCTCTTTATTTCCCAGCTCTGGAAGAATGCAACACAGAGTGTAGAACAGGTGTCATGAAACATAACTATCAAATATCCAGAGTTTTCCAGAATTTCTAGATTTTTGCCTTATATTTTTAGTCTGTCCCCACAAACTGTATGGTTTTTCTGACAAATTATTGAGGATTGCATCACAAAATAATGACAGACATTTGAGTTTTGGGCTTTGTGTCCTTCAGAAAATGCATGCCAATGCAAAATTTATTATTTTAGCAACTTTCTAGGTTTATAAGAGCAATTTTTTTAAATATGTCCTTATTTTTGGGTCTTTGGTCCACTCATTTTTTTTGGCTTTGTATAGAATTCTTGGTCTAAGTTGCTGAGTGGTATACCATGGAATGTAAGTATTAAAGTTGCTCTTTTAATATTATATGCACCGAAGAGTAGCCAGAGACTCAGTTATATAACTGCCAGGGAAAAGGCAGGAAACAGTTGCTGTAATCAAACACTTAATATTTCAATTTTCTATTGTATTTAAGTGTATAAAGAACATGTGATAATCACAGAAGTGGTATTTTATATAGAGGATTATGACTGGGTTGCCATGTGTTCGAGACATGGATATCAAGAAAATCACTTTGAAAGCACATAATTTCAAGTTACAATCTGTGATCTGATCATAATTCTTTGTAATATATGGAGGTCAGTCTGCTCCATGTACTTGTAACAACAGAAAAATTATTTAAAAAACTGGAAAGTGCTGTCTTGGCTTATAATGTAGTTGGGAACCACTTTGCATCTTTATCTATCCCTATGTAAAGGTAGCAGCTGGTTAGCATACATTTTACTAAGTATAATGTAGATAGCAGACAGAAATGGAGTTGAAATTAACCCATTTCTAGTTCTGCTGGTGTTATTTATGCTCAAATATGAGTTACATAACACCCTGGTTCAGCACTACTATAATGCCAGACATGATGTTAACAGTTTTAAGCATTGTTAAGGCTGAGTCTCATGCTACAGTAGCACTGAGCCACAACTGACTTATTTGTTTATTTGTTTTTGCTGACCGGGAAAAGTCCTGGGCAAAACTTATTTTCAATGTAGGCCTGTGGTGAAAAAACCCACATTTAAGTTATACATGATACACATTTATAATCACAGGGTGAAAACTTCTACATATGAACTTACTTATATGATTTTTTAAATATTTTTTAAAAAATTCACAAACATAACATTTTAATACAAAAAGGGAGAAATTAACATAAATTGGCTAATTACTGAATAGAGAAATAACTTGCAGTAACAATTGTATTTATAGCATGATGGCTGCAGGGAAAAAATCAAACAGGGTGCTTTTGAGTTTAGTAATAATTTAATGGGCCTATATTACTTACTCAAAGGTATAAAATTTCCAGTACCCTTTCATCGACACATAACTGTTGAATGTCCTCTTCAGCAAACGGCCACATCATCGATTTCTTTCCAAGGGAAAGAAATCGGTTTGCCATTGCTTGAAATCTGCATTTTTCCTCACTGTAGTGCAATCTCAGAGTTCAGAGTTAGTATATTTAGTTAGGGGGGTGTGGGGGCACAGCCCCCAACATTGGGGGGTGCCCCACTTCATAGTGTTTGTTAAGTTGTTTCGTGAGTAGTTGGCCTACCGATTTTTTTCCCTTGGAAAGAAATCGATGATGTGGAAGAGGACGTTCGACACTTTTGTGTCGATGAAAGGGTACTCGAGATTTTGTACCTTTGGCTTTATAATATAGACCCTAATTTAATGACAGACAAGTAGATTGTAGCTGAAAAAATGATAAGAGAGATATGAAAGAAGATATGGAAATGAGCAGGAAGATAAAAGGGCAGAGGAAGAACTGTAGTAAGTAGCAGGGTGTGAGAGAAGAAGGAAAAATAAGAGTTTAGGAAAATAAATGCAGTATGAGGAGAAACGATAAAGTACAAAAAGATTAGGAAGAAAGTGGCTGTAAGAGTTGAAGAACAGGAGAGCAGGAAGACGAGAGACATCTTTGGCATAAATGCTGTTTAAGCAAAGTTTTAAAACTATTTAAGATTTCTAGTTGCTTTAACTGTGTGGGGATTTTATTTCAGAATTTTGACACATAATGAGAGTAGACAGAGTCTTTAAAAGAGTTGAATGTCAGTGTAATTTAACCGATATCTGACTGTAATAATGGCGCACTATGCACTACAATGTTGTTTTATTTATTGTTTGCATCAGTTTTGGCTTCAGGAGCCCAGTTTAAGTATTCCACTAAAAGTAAACACAAAATCCATGTGATAAAGAAATTGCTCTGAATCTGCCCAGTACAACAAAGAGTCGATTATCTGAATGTTAATTATCCAAAATGTCAATTATCCAAACGCAGCCTTCCAAAGGTTTTGCATAGGAAAAAATCATAAAGTCTGAATATGTAAATGTTATACATATTCGCTCGTGTGTGATTTTTAAGCTTGTAGCCTGCCTGTATGTGAAAAATATTCTTTATTGTCCACTGGAATCACTGAAATGTTGAAAGGTATATTCCCTGCATGCAGAAAATACAAGATTTTAGAAGTTTTTTATCCGGTTCAGTTATAGGTTTGATTATCTGAACAGTTTGATTATTTTAACTACCCTAGGTTTCAATTAGTTCAGATAGTCAACTCTCTACTATAAAACAGTTAAAAAGATCACTTTGGAATGAAACACCACGCTGCTGAGTGTAATTCTTTAATTCCACAATAAAACAAATTACATCCAGAAAATAAACCACATGAACGCTCACAACTTTAAAATTGTGTTTTCATCACCATAAGGACTTCATCTGATGAACACCAGTCTGGAGGTGTGTATATCTTTAATATATATTGAAACCCCACCTCCTTTGGCATTGCTGCCCTCAGTTTGGGGTCTGTATTTATGATAGACTGAGTAACCAGGTAAGGCTGGGATGCTCTCCACAATTTTGAACCAGGTTTCTGTGACTGCAGCGGCAGTGCACGGCACACAAGCAAGGGTTTAAATACCAGAAATGATGGAAGAATCTAGAAGTTCAGATTGCTACCCAGTCCTGCTAGCCCCTGCACTTTCAACCAATCACTTGTGCTAGAGAAAGTCAGGCAGCACTGTTACTCTCACCAACAGAGAAGGCAGGCCCATATCAGCAAAAGATGGTTACCAGGAAACTCATCAAGCAAAACAACCAGGCCTGAATGAAGCAAACCTGTATCCAGACTATGCTACTTGACTAGAACATAGAAAGCTCCCAGAAAATGCACAGAAAAGAACAGATAGAGCACCCACAAAGGGAACAGAGGGGATGAGAAAGTGATGGGTCGGTATGGTGTTAAGGAGAGAATGCAGAAGGTCAGAGGATAGTGGATATTGTGAAATGGATGGGCATGCCTGTGGTGAATACATATTTTAAGAAGAGGGAGGAGCATAGAATGATGTATAAGAGTGGAGGAAGATGCACCCAGGTGGATTACATCTTACCCAGGAGGGCCAGTCTGAAGGAGATTGAAGACTGCAAATAAGTGACGGGAAAGCATAGTTAGGCAGCATAGGATGGTAATCTATAGGATGATGTTGGTGATCAAGAAGCGCAGGAGGAAAGTGAGGGCAGTGCCAAGGATCAAATGGTGGAAGTTGAAAATGGATGTCTGTAAGGTGGAGTTCAGGAAATAGTTAAGACAGGCACTGGGTGGCAGTGAAGAGTTACCGAATAGCTGGATAACTACAGCAGAGCTGGTAAGGGAGACAGCTAGAAAGGTGCTTGGTGTGACATCTGGACAGAGGAAGGAGGACAAGGAGAGCTGGTAGTGAAATGAGGAAGTACAAGGGAGTATACAGAGAAAGAGATTGGTGAAGAGGAAGTGGGATTGTCAGAGACATGAAGAAAGTAGACAGGAGTATAAGAGGAGGCATATAGAGTCATAGGTTTATAAGTGTGTACTAGGCTAATGGCCCTGGAGCCTATATAAGCCTAGCCCAAGAGGATTCCCTGGCATCATACTGCCCAAAGTTAGTTCCCAGTGCCCCTGTCAAGCAAGGCCACTGAAGTGATCCCTGGGGTTAACTTCCTATTGCCCACCCACTCTTCAATATTTCTCTTAAAGAGGGCCAGTGAAGTGCTCTGCTTGACGTGAATGGGAAGTTTGTTCCAGAGTATGGGAAGTGTCTGGGTTAAAAACCTATCCCTCCAGCATGTTCTGTTTATTGTGGTAATGAGGTTAAGGTCCCTGGAGTGTGTGTAGCATATCTAGCAGCTCTGGGTCAGGCATGGCTTTGTAAGCCAAGCAGAGATCGCCTCTAAGTAAGCGATAAGAGACAGAGTATAGCTGGAGGTTTTTGAGTTTCTCCATACAGGGCATGTGTCTAAGGCCTAAGATCCTCTTAGTGAGGTATTTTTGTGGCCTTTCCAGTTGTTGTAGGTGTCTAGTGAGGTACATACCAAATGGGACATTGTATTCTATAATAGGTCTAATGAGGGATGAATAGAGAGGGATTATGACCTCTTTCTTCCTGGATGAGAAATCTTTTGTAAAGAGATGTGCCACATAGAAGGACTTTCTAACTACAGTGGCAATGTGGTTATCAAAGGAGAGGTTGCTGTCAACCTGTGTCCCTAGGTCTCTTATCACACCTTCAGTGTTTAGTGGACTACTGCCTCTGTGGTAGTTCATGGGCACCAAATTTTTCCCAAAGGGAATGACAATGCACTTTTTGGCATTGAGCTTAAGGCCATGGTTCTGGCACCAGTCACTGGTGTCAGTGAGGCCTTTTTGTAGAATGTCTACATCAGTTGGAGAATCAATAATGGCTCCCAGTTTGCAATCATCTGCGAACTTGGTCAGCCAGAGTCCTTTTGTGTTGGCTTGAACTTCAGAGATGTAGATGCCAAACAGGAGAGGACCTAGGACCGATCCCTGTGGGACACCACTTGTAACTGGTCGGTAGTCAGATTTGGAGTTCACTACTTTCACAGTGTGGGTTCTATCAGTGAGCCATTTGGCAACCCATCTTATTACATAGGGGTTTATGCCTAGTTTAGTGAGTCTATCTATGATTCTTGAGTGATGGATGGTGTCGAAGGCATTGGCAAGATCTAGGTAGGCTGTGTGAACTACCTTGCCCTCATCCACAGCTCTGGTGACAGACTTGACATCTATCAGGTTGAGCAGGGATGATCTACCTTTCACAAACCCATACTGCATGGGGTCCAGAGTTTGGAGAGTCCCTATGTCCTTATTTATAAGGTCCATGATGATGCGCTCCATAGCCTTATATATCAGACTAATGGGGCAGTAGTTCCCAGGGTCTCTAGTCACTCCCCCTTTGTGGAGTGGGATGACCGTAGCAGTGCACCATTCGGTAGGAACAAAGCCTGAAATGAGGCTGTGAGTGAACAGGGTACTCAGATGTGGTGCCAGTTCACTTTGTAATTCATGTAGAACACAGCCAGGGATATTATCAGGTCCCATGGAAGCTGTATTCTTGGCTTTGGACAGTGCGACTTTTACCTGTGTAGCTGTGATAATAGGGACTTGGCATTCCTCAGGTATTGTGATAGGCCCTTTTGGGGGTGAAAAGGGGGTAAAGTTCGCACTGAACCTGTCAGCCAATATGTTGGCAATATCAGTTGGTTCTGTATAAATCTATATATATATATATATATATATATATATATATATATATATATATATATATATATTGCCATTGTGCTGTAATTCAGAGCAGATCTTAGTATTGCCATGTAGATTCTTGACATAACTATAGAATGCCTTGTGGTTGTCTTTAGAATCTGGAGCAATTTTGTTTTCATAGCTAGCTTTAGAGGATTTGATGATGTATCTCAGTTTTTTGCTGAGGCTAACAAATGAGTTTTTTTCCAGTCTTGGGACTTCATCCTTTTCTGCAACAGTTTTTCCTTCTGTTGTAGAGTTTGTTTATGGTGGGGGACCACCAGATTGTCTTCCTTTTTTTGGAGGAGATCATCTTGGTTCTGTTTGGTATGGCCCGTTCCATGCACTTGTGTATGTGCTTATACATGTGCATTGGTGTATGACTCACCAGTCATGCATCTATTTTCCATTTGGTGAAGAGAGGGGTGACAAAGGCTAAGGATAAGGCATATGGAGACATATGGAGAGTTGGATGAAAGGTTGGACACTACGGAGGAAGAAAAGGATGTGTACCGATTAGTTAGACAGAAGTACCGAGCTGAAAAGGATGTGCAGCAGGTAAGGGTGATAAACGATAATCAGGGAAACATACAAGAGAGGAGAGTGTGGTGAGCGGATGGAAAGGCTACTGTGAGTGTCTGATAAATGAAGAGAATGCGAGGGAGAGAAGGTTGGATGATGTGCAGATAGTGAATCAGGAAGTGCAGTGGATTAGCAAGGATGAAGTAAGGACAGCTATGAAGAGAATGAAGAATGGAAAGGCTGTTGGTCCAGATGACATACCTGTGAAAGCATGGAGGTGTTTAGGAGAGATAGCAGTGGAGGTTTTAACCACATTGTTTAATTAAATCTTGGAAAGTGACAGGATGCCTGAGGAGTGGAAAAGAAGTGTTTTGGTACCGATTTTTAAGAATAAGGGAGTTGTGCAGAGCTGTAGTAACTACAGAGGGGTAAAATTGATCAGTCACAGCATGAAGTTATGGGAAAGAGTAGCTAGGTTAAGAAGGGAGGTTATGATTAGTGAGCAGCAGTATGGATTAATGCCAGGAAAGAGCTCTACAGATGTGATGTTTGTTCTGAGGGTGTTGATGGAGAAGTATAGAGAAGGTCAGAAGGAGTTGCATTCTGTCTTTCTAGACTTAGAGAAAGCATATGACAGGGTTCCTAAAGAGTTGTGGTATGGTATGAGAAAGTTGGGAGTGGCAGAGAAGTGTGTAAAAGTGGTACAGGATATGTATGAGGGTAGTGTGACAGTGGTGAGGTCTGCAGTAGGAGTGATGGATGCTTTCAAGGTGGAGGTGGGATTATATCAAGGATCAGCTCTGAGCCCTTTCTTATTTGCAGTGGTGATGGCCAGGTTGGCAGACAAGATCAGACAGGAGTCTCTGTGAAGTATGTTTGTGGATGACACTGTGATCTGTATTGGGAGTAGGGAACAGGTAGAAGAGACCCTGGAGAGGTGGAGATATGCTCTAGAGTGGACAGGAATGAAGGTCAGCAGGCATAAGTCAGACTATATGTGTATGAATGAGAGAGAAGATAGAGGAATGGTGAGGATGCAGGGAGTAGAGGTGGCAAAGGTGGATGAATTTAAATACTTGGGATCAACAGTTCAGAGTAATGGTGAATGTGGAAGAGAGGTGAAGAAGAGAGTGCAGGCAGGGTGGAGTGGGTGGAGAAGAGAGCCAGGAGTGATTTTTGACAGACGGGTACCAGTAAGAATGAAAGGGATGGTGTACAAGAGGGTAGTGAGACCAGCTATGTTATATGGGTTGGAGATGGTGGCCTTGTCAAAAACATAGGAGTCAGAGCTGGAGGTGGCAGAGTTAAAGATTTTAAGATTTGCACTGGGTGTGACGAGGGTGGACAGGATTAGGAATCAGTATATTAGGATGGAGCTGCCAGGCAAGATCAAAAGAGGAAGGACTAAGATAAGGTTTATGGATGTGGTGAGAGAGGACATGCAGGTGGTTGGTGTGACAGAGCAAGATGCAGAGGACAGGAAGAAATGGAAACAGATGATTCGTGGTGGTGACCCCTAACTGGAACAGCCAAAAGAAGAAGTAAGAAAAAGCAGTTTACAGTTAAATAATTCGGTAAAAATGCAGTTACAGTACTGAAACACTACTTAGCAATGGATATACAGTTAAAATAGTATAAAACAGTACACAAATAGGTTCATAGGTTCATAGGTTCATACTAGGCTATCTGCCCGAGGGCATTTACAAGCCTAGCCCATCGTTTTGTGGCTTATACCCATTATTTTGGGGTATATCTCGATCTCCCATCCATTGCTCTGCCTCACACGGGATTCTGTTCCAGCATACAGAGGGGAGTCTTTGGATGAATCTATTATCCTCAGCACGCCCCATTAATAGCCGTGTCGAGGTTTTAAGTCTCGCCCTTGTGGCTCTGATGGATCTAGATTTTGAGCAAGCGTGTGACTGAATGATAGAGGAGTGTTCTTTCAGTCGGGCAGCATAGGATAGATTTTGAGACCTGGCCTCTCCAGCTGCTGCAAGTGTCGGGTCATATTCCAAATGGGGGGGCATTGTACTCATCATTGGTCTGATGAGTGATGAAGTAAGGGAGACTATAACTCCCTTGATCTAGATGAGCATTGAAACAGTAAAATAAAACTTTATAACAGTGCAAAATGTAGTAGATTAGCTGTATAGCACAACTATAAGTGTTAGGAAGTGCAATTCAATGAAATAAATGTAAAAATAAAAAAAAAAACTTATTCTGCTCTTGGGGCCTCAGAGAATTTCTGCTACATCACAGTGATGAATCACCACTCCTCAGCCTGGTAAAAACAAGCACAGCCCCCTGTTGTTACAAGTAAACCAACAAAAAACTGAACATGTCCAGCATGATATATATTACTGTCTGTGTACTTCAGGGGTTCTAGGATCAGTATTCTACTATATACATTGCATTGTTAACATTTAGGATATGTGGCACAGAACAGGCCCTGCACACTGGTGCTGAAATTGAAGATGCTTCCTCAGCTTAGTTCTCCAGCTCTGTTTTTGACTTTGATGTCTTTTGTGCAGAATTCAAGCACTCTCCCTGCATCTGAGGACATTTTGCCAGATGCTCCAGTTTCCTATTACATCCCAAAGACATGCTGTAAGTGAATTGACATTTATCCAAAGTGCCAGTAGACATGTGTGTGTTTTTTGTGTGTGTATCCTGTGACAGGCTGTTTTTTTGTTCAGGATTAAGGCTTCTTCTTTTCATCCAGTGAGCACTGGGATAGTCCCTGACTTCCTTATGACTCTGAAAAGGATTGAACAAATAATCAGAGAATGACTGACTGACTGAATAAATGGTACAGAATAAAGGACAGTTATTTATTTTATTTATTTTACATTTGTTTACCAGGATAGTCTGACTGGATACATGTCCATTTCCAGCGGAGGCCCGGAGAGAAAAGCTCCAAATAGACAAACTTACATAGATTACACAAGAAGTTAGATAACATTAGAAAATATAAAACAAAGTGATTATGTACAATGGTTTAGTAGTGTTCCCTAGAAGGGACTCACAATTCTCATAGACAGACACAATTAAAAGCAAGAGATGTTAGAATGGATATAGAGCTTGGTGATGTAGTTGCATGTTATAATATTTACAGATTATGCTTTCAGTTTATAACTTAATAAGGGTTGGTACATGGACAAAGCCAGTTCACTTTGAGATACCATTTGAGGTTTTTTTTGAAGAGGCATTTAGAGGATTGTAGGGTTATATAGTTTGGCAACAAATTCCAGGTTTTGCCAACAAAGTTGTCAAACAAGGATTCACCAGCAGAGTTATTAGCTTTGTGGGTTTGGACCAATAGTTTGCTGGCTGACCGTAGGGATCTCAGGTTGCTATATGGCTTAATAATATTTATAAGTGAGGGGGTATCCTCAGGGTGTTACAGAATTTTGTGCGCTATTAAGAGCTGATTGAATTGAATTAAGCTGGGCAGTTCTAGCCACTCTAGTTGTTTCAGGCTCTGGCAGTGGTGGGTTCTATAGGTGGATCCAGTGGCGAATCTGGCAGTATGGTTGTAGCTGTGGGACAGCTTACCTAGTTTGGATTTGTTGAGGTTTGAGAGTACAGGCGAGGCATATAAAAAAGTAGAGAGTAGGTGTGACCGGGTGATTGCAGTCCTAGCCAGTGGGGTTAAAAATGTCTTGTTTCTATACAGTGATCCAAGCTTCTTATTGATGGTCTGTATGGTTTTGTTGACCTGTAGGTCAAATTTGAGATTATTGTCTATGATAACCCCTAGAAGTTTGGTGTGTTGATCTGGGGAGATAGTGGTACCATTGTTTGACGTGACAGAGAATGAAAGTGTGGCAGATCTACTAGTGGGGGTGAAGAGTAGAAGTTAAGTTTTATTGGGGTTCAGCAGTAGGCGTTGGTTGGCGAGCCAGTTCTCAATACTGTTAAATGTATTTTGGGTTAGGATTTGCAGTTCGGATGGGGAAGTGGCTGAGCAGATCAGAGTGGAATCATCTGAATATTGAATACAGGTAGCTTAGGGATAGCAGTCTGAAGGTTGTTGATAAAAATAGAGAAGAGTAGTGGGCCTAGTATGGAGTCTTGAGGGACACCAAGTGTGAGAGGTAGCTGGCTGGAGAGTTTGCCCTGCCACAGTACCGCCTGTTGTCTACCAGTCAGGTAGGACTGGAACCACTGGATTGCGTTCTTATTGAGGGAAATAGATTTTAGAGAAAGAATGAGAAGTTCATGGCTGACCACATCAAAGGCTTTTGATAGGTCAAGAAAGAGGGCAGAGGATAGCCTGTTGTCATTCCTGTTTTGATTTATGGCATTAGTAAAGGAAAGGAGGGCTGAGGTGGTGCTGTGGTATGGCCTGAAACCATGCTGGGAGTTGGATAGTAAGTTATTCTGTGCAAGGTATTGCATTTGTTGCTTGTGTACACATTTCTGCATTATTTTGGCTATTGGGGAAAGAATGGCAATGGGTCTATAGTTGGATATGTCTGTAGAACTACCACCTTTATGGAGTGGGATGATGTGGGATATTTTCCAGAGGGAGGGGATAGCACTTTCGAATAAGGTTCTGTTGATAAGGATAGATATTGATTATGCAATGATCTGCAGCTATTTGTAGGTACTCTGCAGGGAGGAAGTCAGCAGCGAGGGTGATAGGTTTTAGTTTTTTTATAAGTGTTTTGATAAAATTAGTGGAAATCAGTTGGAAGCAAAATTGGTGGTGATTAGTGGGTAGATTACACACACATACACACACACACACACACACACACACACACACATACGTGCGCGCGCACACACAGAGTTTTGCATGACGATAACCTCATTTGTTATCATTCGCTTGATCTGACTGCTATGAGACTGATAAGCAGACAGACCTGTACTTGCTTAACTCATGGTAGTTAGGATGGTACAGCTTCTTAGAAGTGTATTAATTGCATATGCTGCACTTACTTCTGATAGTTCTGTTTTTTTTTTTTTTGTTTGTTTTGGAACTGTCGGCAAGGAAGGGCACACACTTGAATTCAGTCATCTCTGAGCAGAAACTGTGGCTATTTTATTCCTTGCTATTGTTTGACATACAGCTAGTTATATAATAATCATTTCACAAATTTTAACCTTCATCTATCGCACAGAGACCTCCCAAAAATCACAGGCAGTGTGTTTTTCTTTCTTTTTTTTGCTTTACATACAGGTAAGCAAATAAGCAAAACAATTATAGGTTTCATGTACTAATCTGTAGCTCAAGAATTACAATTGATCAAATGAGCAACAGCTTGTCAAAGAAGGTAATAAATCATTAATTGTTACAAAACTAATATTGCATTTCAGAAATGGTTAATAGTAATTATACTTAACTGTTACATTTTTAAAAGATAACCAAAGAGCTTACCTTATAGTTGAATTTTATAGCTGTTGGGAAAATGGTAACAAGTGCAGTCAGGTATAAAACAAGTTGTTCTAAACCAGAGACAAAGAGGTAGGCCTCTATTTAATATAGACTTTAAACATGCAAATGGATATATATGTAAGCCTTTGATTTTTGATACGCTTTTAATACACTGTACATCACACAGAAACAAAAGCAATTAGTCATACATCTTAAATGCACTCAGGAAAGGAGGTTGTTGAATTGTTTTAAGTGTTTTGGAGCTTTGATTATGCATGCTTGCTTGCAGACCTCCTATCCAAGTGTACATAATGCACACATGTGGATAGTTTTGTGTGTTAAGCTGTTGGAGTAATAATTTAAGTATGTTTATATATCTATTGATAGCTATATCTATATCTACATCTACATCTACAGTATATATATATATATATATATATATATATATATATATATATATATATAATAGACAGACAGACACACACACACACATTCATAATACCAAAGCTATCTGCAACCTTGTTTATTTCAGGTATAATCCAAATCTATGTCAACATTTTTGTGGAGAGATCAATTAAAAGAAAAACACAAGTAGCTTATTTACCTACTGGCATTTGCTTACTGGGAAATTTTGACTTAGCAGTGCCTTTTTAGTGGAGGCCAGAAGAGAAAGGCTACATTATTTAGACATCATAAACATTATTTACATTGTTTAATCATTTACAGTCAAGTTTAATCATGAGCAATAATCCCATTATGCATTCATCCTTGACATCACTTACATTGTTTACAAATAGTTTCAATTAAAAGTTGCATGTGTTGTACATACATACATTGTTTTAAATACAGGGAAGCATACACACTGCAATATCATCAGTATACACAGACTGTCAGATTTGACTTAAGACTTGTTCAAAATCTAGGACACAGGACAAGGACTTGTTCAAAATCTAGGACACAGGACAATAAGATAAAGAGTTAGAGCAGTCCAAAAAGGAAGGAGGAATGGATACACAAGGAAGATAAATTAAATAATAGAAGAGGATATAGGTGTGATAATAGTACATTAAGTTTTGTGCAGCAGCAATTTATGGCACAAATTCATATAGCTACATTAGAAACACTAGGGGTGGTGGAGGTGCAGAGCCATTTATCTGCCAGGTGTTGCTTCAATTGACATTTAAAGTATTTAAGGTTGCAGACTGTTCTTAAGTAGAGCAGGGTGGTATTCCAGCTATTTGCAATGCAGTGTGAATACAGGTAGTATCCCACATTCTTGTAGGGTTAGTTATGGAGAGTAAGGAGAGTAAGAGAAAGTAAATCTTTGATAGTCACATCGCCACAGTAGTCAGGAAGTCCTTCTACGTGGCACACCTCATCATAAAAGGGTTCTCATCCAGGAAAAAAGAGCTCATTGTTCCCCTCTACTCGACACTCATTAGACCCATTATAGAGTACAATGCCCCTTTTGGAATGTACCTCACAAGACATCTGCAGCAGCTGGAAAGGCCACAGAAGTACCTCACAAAGAGGATTACTGGCCTCAAACAAATGCTCTACACTGACCGTCTCAAAAAACTCCAGCTTTACTCCGTAGCATATCGCCTACTCCGAGGTGATCTCTGCCTAACATATAAAGCTATGTCAAACCCAGAGCTGTTAGACATGCTACACCTAAAGAAATCCCAATCCCTCCGAGCTACACACTCTAGGGACCTAAACCTTGTCACCACAATAAACAGGACATGCTGGAGGGATAGATTCCTGTCCCAGAGACTTCCCATACTCTGGAACAGGCTACCCATCTATGTCAAGCAAAGTTCTTCATTAGCAATCTTCAAGAAAAATCTTGATGAGTGGATGGGAAATAAGAAATACACCCCGGGGATCACTTCTGTGTCTCTGCTCGACAGTGGCACAGGAAAATAACTTTCTTGGGTGGCGTAAGCCAGGGAACCTTGTTGGCTAGGCTTACATAGGCCCTTGGTCTGATAGCCTAGTACCTACCTATGAACCTATAAGGATTTGTTAGTGGAGCACAGAGGTCTTTTAGTATTATAAGGCTGAATGACAGAATGAAGAGATAGGAATTTTTCAGGGTTTTGCAGTAGTTTGAAGGTTGCATTCACTTAAAGGAATGATCATCCACACTTGCTTGCTTATTTGCTGCTCAACCTCCCATTGCTCAACTAAAAGTTAGGAAGCCAGAAGAGAGAGAGAGAGAGTTAACACTAGTTGGAGGTGACTGTAGTAGTTTAGGGTTTTTTTTGGAATGAATTAGGAGTTGTGAGTTGTCAAGCCAAGTTTCTATGGAGGAGAAGGATATCTGGGTGAATGTTTGGAGCATGGGTAAATAAAATATGTAGGTTTATAAACAAAGCAACTGCTGGAACCAATCTGCTAGATTTCACAAATACAATTCACATCACTGCAAGAGCAACCATTTTTTTTTCTGTTACAATTTGCAGACTGCTTCACTGTGACTATTATCCAGCCTTGGCTGATAAATTTGTCCATGCAAAAAATATTCTTTTAGGTTCTATAAGTCAGATACTATAACCTACATAGAATTCCTTTCTCCTTAAAAATCGCAGTGAAAATATTTTCTCAATTAGCCCAAACTGTCTGAAATTCTTGACCTTTAAATATTAGATTCCTCCTCTCACTTTTATCTTTTAGGATATACTTACTCAGACACATCAGGCTGAATATCAACTGCAAATACTTTAGAGATACAGATTAACACCCTCTTATCAGTTCTGTCACATTTGTTGCCTTATCTGTTAACCTCCCCACTCGACTACAGTCCCATTAATCATACTGAATACATTCCCTTTTATATTTATCGTATTGCTATTGCTTTCTGACCTCTCCCACCACCAGGATTAGCTTGACTGACTTTTCATCCATCAGTTGCCTTCATACTAAAATGATTCTTATTGTCTTCTAGCCTACCTTTCCTTTCTTCTTGATGTTTGTCTTGCTTTTAATATCTTATCAACATTTTACAGATGTTTATCTTAAATCTGGTATACTAACTTTGATTGGTTAATTATATAACTAATAACCTGTCCTATTGTTGCAGCTCCATTTTATTGGTATGATCACTTGTTCAACTTCATGCATTGTGACGCTGTATATGACTGCCTTCCTTACAACATATGTACAGTCTCATAGTTGACTTATTGCTCTACATTGCTTTGTGTTTTGAGTGGGTAATTACTGAAAAGCATGCATTGGAATAGTTTATTTTCCTAGTTACCAAATGAAACAAACAAACAGATGAATAAATACATTACGCACAGATATATAAATAAATTATCTGATTAAGACGAGTTGCTGTACAGTCAGCATAATTTGTTAAATCATGATTTGAATCACTTTCTCCAAGATGAAAGAAACAAACAAAGAAAGAAAAATATATTATTATAGGAGACATGCTTAATATGGGTTTGGGGAGGGAATGATGTCAGACCCTTTACCCAGCGGGTTTTATTTTTACTTTTACATTGTCATGACCATAAATAATAATATTAGAGAAGATCTGGTATCAGAACTCATTTAAGTTATACAAAGCTCAAAATTAGACTGAAGCTACTGGATAAAGCCAAAGAAAAATGGGACAATTTTTAAATATTACGCTAATTCACTTAAAAAGTTAACAAAGGTTATGACCAATTTGATTATTCATGGCAAACTTATACGTTGCTTCTGTGCTACTATCATGTATTGTTCTTAGACTACTCTCTTTGTTTTATGCTGTAACTCCTGGGCTGTGGCTGAAATGGGTCTTACCCCCGTCTCACCCCCTATCAGCCGCCTACCTCTGACAACAAAAATAAATTAAAATAAATACATCGGAATTAATGAATGAGTTAGTTAATTAATTTATATTCTAGACCCCATTTTCAAAGGTGACTCAGGAAAAAGAAAAAAAACAACAATTTAAAAACACATTTGCAATTTTTCAAGTCCAGTATCTAATAAAAATGTAGAATACTAATTTTGCAATTAGCCAACAAGACAAAATAATGGCGTGAAAGCAAGGAAACATAAAATGTAAATGACATTTGAGTAAACATAGTAATATACAATTAATGCACAATTTATTGAGATTGAAAGGTTATAGTATAGATAACAAGGCATTAAAATGCAATAACAATCAGGAGAAACAAATAAAAGTACATGCCAATGAAAATTGGTGTGGTCTCTCTATTGGTAGGTCAAAACTAGATTATCTAGCCGTACACCATGGATAGCACTAAACTAAAGCAATAATCAGAGGCAGGTGGCAATATATGAATGCAGGGAGTAAAGTAAAAGTTAATATATGTCGGGGTAATAGATTATACCACATTTAGTTAAACTGCCAAAAATATAGAAATATTTCTCCTCTCTACCTGATGAATCTGGGCATCTTGGGGCAATGCAGCAATTGCCTCTTGTACACAGACAACCCTCTCCTCCTACCACCCAGCACTACAACCTGTGAGGGATGCACTTATATAACCAAACTGAAAGCAAAGCTCTCTTCACCCAAGACTGGACTAGACAGTCAAGAGGAGAAGGTAAATACTTGCACCACACCACACTCATCACATAGTCCCTCAAAACTTACACCACCACCAACACACACACACAGAAACACAAAATACACACCTACATTCGTGGAGGCTCTCAAAAAAATCTACTCAAGCAACAGGGACCTCCAAAGTAGAAACACAAGTAACCTCCACCCCCCAACACAACCCAAATGACACAGCCCACAAACTCAGTGTGCCACTCAACCACAGCCCATAAGGCAAAACAATGTACCCAACACTCTAATCATAGGTGACTCTATAGTCAGGCACACTGATGTTCCACTCACCAGGCTAGACAAGGATAAAGTTACTGTCAGCTGCTTTTCAGGTGCCAGGATCCGCCAGATAATGCATGCACTCAGGTCATTTCAGAACAAGTATAAATATGACTCTGTCATTGTCCATGTTGGTGTGAATGACCTGAGACATACCTCCATGGACTACATGAAAAGAGACATGGAGGAGCTCTCTGATCTTGTAGCCCAGGCAGATATGACCCTAGCCCTGAGTAGCATCCTGCCATCACCCAGAATGATACCACAGTAGAAGGACAAAATGACTGACTTCAACAATTGGCTAAGTTCTGGTGTCATTCTAAGGGGATCCAGTATCTGTCTGCCTGGGATGACATGAACAACAGACCACAATGCTTTGCCAGAGATGGCCTGCACCTGTCGCCCTTGGTATTCTGGATACTAGCTAAGGCTCTTGCCACCCCTATAGTGCCTTCTTTAGGCAAGGTTCAAATGACAAATTCGCCACCTTAACAGGTACAAACAAGCAAAAGATGAGGGTAATGCTACTCAGTGCTAGAAGTCTAAACCTCAAAATGCATTCACTCGAGACACTCCTTAAAATGGAGAACATCGACATCTGTGCAGTCACAGAGACCTGGTTCGAGGCTCCAGAGAGCACCCCTGAATTACCAGGCTATAATTCAAGCCACCTGACCTGGACCGAAACACTAAAGGTGGAGGCATGCCCATATTCATTAAGGATATCCATATCTCCAGGCTAGTTGCTCAGCATAATGCATTCGAGATTATCCAAGTGCAACTAACTTTGGACAAGACTGCAATCCAAATTGTAGCTTGCTAAAGATCCCCCACCATGCCACAGGATTCCCACTCCTCATTTCTTGATATACTGGAAAATATTAGGTTATAACCCAACACCCTAATAATGGGCGATTTCAACTACCTCACCATTAACTGGGAAAACTACTCATGTACCAACTCTTTTGTTCAAAGTTTTCTGGAATTCATAAATTCCAACGCCTTGGATCAACTTATCCACACCCCCACCAGGGGCAGCAATATCCTAGACCTGGTCATTACCAACATGGGCAGCCCATGTCCACATCAAAGGTCAATTACTCATTGGTCAGATCCGATCACAAGCTAATCACCCTAGACATCCACATCGTGCCCCCAACCCCCATTAGGGAAACTACCGTAAAAAATTTCTCCAAAGCCAACTTCATGCTTCTTAAGACAGAATTCTACACAAATGCACTTTATAAGCACTTACATGAGTGCATGGATCGTGCTATCCCTAACAGAACCAAGATGCTAACCTCCAAAAAAGGTAAGCCAATCTGGTGGTACCCTGCCACAAACAAACTCTACAACAGAAAAAAGAAACTGTTGCTTGGTCAGCCTCAGTAAGAATCTGAGATCCATCATAAAATCCTCCAAAGCTAGTTACGAAAACAAAATCATCACTGATTCTAAAGACAACCACAATGCATTCTATAGCTATGTCAAGAATCTCAATGGCAACACTCAGATCTGCTCTGAGTTACAGCACAATGGCACTAAATATACAGAACCAAATGATATTGCCAACATCCTGGCAGATAGCTTCAGTAATAACTTTACCCCCATCTCACCCCCTAAAGGGCCCATCTCTATACAGGAAGAATGCAAAGTTCCTGTAATCATGGCTGCACAAGTAAAAACCACACTGTTCAAAGCCAAGAACACAGCATCCATGGGACCTGACAACATCCCAGGCTGCATTCTACATGAACTGCAGAATGAACTGGCATCCCACCTAAGCACCATGTTCAATCATAGCCTCACCTCAGGCTTTGTGCCCACTGAATGGCACATAGCAACGGTTATCCCACTCCACAAAGGGGGAGCCACTGCGGACCTCAGGAACTACTGGCCTGTTAGCCTAATGAGCCTGGTCTGCAAAGCCATGGAACGTATGATCATGGAACCTATAAACAAAGACATTGGTAATCTCCAAACTCTGGACCCCACCCAGTTCGGGTTTGTAAAAGGCAGATCATGTCTCCTAAACCTGATAGACTTCTTTGAAGCAGTCACCAAAGCCATAGACGAGGGTAAGGTGGTTCACACAGCCTATCCAGATCAAACCAAGGCTTTTGACAGCATCCCCCACTCTGGAATTATAGATAAACTCACTAAACTAGGTATAAATCCCTATGTCACAAGATGGGTTGCCAACTGGCTCACTGACAGAACACACACTGTGAAAGTAGCAGACTCCAAATCCGACTTCAGACAAGTGACAAGTAGAGTGCCACAGGGTTCAGTCCTAGGTCCTCTCCTGTTTGTTATCTACTTTTCTGAAGTACAGGCTAACACAGAAGGTCTTTGTCTAATGAAGTTTGCAGATGACTGCAAACTAGGAGCCATAATCAAAACTCCTAACGATGTGGACATCCTACAAAAGGGCCTCACTGAGACAGATGCCTACTGTCAAAGCCATGGCCTAAAGCTCAATGCCAAAAATTGCATTGTCATCCCCTTTGGTAAAAACTCTGTACCCATGAGCTACTATATAGGTGGTAGTCTACTTAACACTGAAAGTGTGATAAGAGACCTTGGGACACAGGTGTACAGCAGTCTCTCCTTTGATAATCACATTGCCACAGTAGTCAGGAAATCCTTCTATGTGGCACACCTCATCACAAAAGGTTTCTCATCCAGGGAAAAAAAGAGGTCATTGTTCCCCTCTATTCATCACTCATTAGACCCATTATAGAGTATAATGCCCCTTTTGGTATGTACCTCACAAAACATCTACAACAACTGGAAAGGCCGCAGAAATACCTCACATAGAGGATTACCGGCCTCAAACAGATGCCCTACGTAGACCGTCTCAAAAAACTCCAGCTTTAGTCCATCGCATATCACCTACTCAGAAGCAATCTCTGCCTAACATACAAAGCTATGTCAAAAGCAGAGTGGTTGGACATGCTCCACTTAAAGAAATCCCAATCCCTCTGAGATACACGCTCTAAAGACCTAAACCTTGTCACCACAATAAACAGAATATGCTGGAGGAATAGATTTCTGTCCCAGAGACTTCCCATACTCTGGAACAAACTACCTATCTATAGCAAACAAAGCTCCTCATTAGCACTCTTCAAGAAAAATCTTGATGATTGGATGGGAAATAGGAAATTCACCCCAGGGATCACCTCTGTGGCTCTGCTCGACAAGGGCACAAGAAAATAATTTTCTTGGTTGGCGAAAGCCATGGTACCTTTTTGGCTAGACTTATATAGGCCCCAGGGCCAATAGCCTAGTACCTACCTATGAACCTATGAAATATAGTGAGTAAAGGGCAAGTTGATATATGTTAGGGGTAATAGGCATTGTCACATTTAGTACAGCTAAATAGCAATTAAGGTGAGTTTTACCTGAAGTTTTCAAAGGTGAGAATGTATTGTTATAGTACATAGGTCTTGTGTGAGAGAGAGTTCCAGATGAAAGCTTAAACATTGCTTGGATCTCTGTCACCTATCCAAGAAATATTTTTTTTGTATCGCCAGCAGTTTTTTTATTGGAAACTTTTATGACTCTTTCAGTTTTGTACATTTGAAGGAGTGATAAAACTGAAGGACATTTGCAATTATACAGTATTTTGTGGGAAGAGGTAAGGTGAAGGTAAATAATAACATTACTAACTGACACCCAACTGAGTTTATTCATTAAGTGACATGTGTGATTACTGTTTCGAACATGTTCAGCAAATCTGGATTCTAAATTATGAAACATTGTTTTATTCAAATTTCCCATGACTGCTGACCCATAAAATTGCTTAGGTACTAGTAAAAAGATAAATTATTAATTAATTAATTAATTAATTAATTAATTAACTTATTGTTTGCTCACCAGACAAGTGTACTGGTCTGTTGACCCTTTGCAGCTATAACCAGAGCTCAAAGAACAGGAAATGTATCACTGTTTTTCTAATCAAAAATATTATACACAGATTGAGTGCACGGCAAAATTCACATACACAGAATGAGTACACAGCAGAATTCACATACACAGTTTGAGTGCACAACAACATTCACATACACAGTATGAGTGCACAACAACATTCACATACACAAAATGAGTGCACAGCAAAATAATGATAAGATTTAATGCAGACAGGGTAAGATTAAAAGATCCAGTCAGTTTGCATTGAGAAAAAAAGAAAGATATATACAAAATGTAAGCTAAGAAATGCATAAAATACAAGCTAATCATAAATATAATACCTAAACTCATATATACATGTGAAATATATGCATATAAGATGCCACATTACACAGGCGGCTCAATGGTGCAGTGGTTAGCATTGTCCCCTCACAGCAAGAGGTTCTCTGGTTCGATTCTTGGCTGAGGTACCTTCTGTATGGAGTCTGCATGTCCTCCCTGCATTCACGTGTGCATCCTACAGATGCTCCAGTTTCCTCCCATGTTACAAAGACATGCATCTGAAGCATTTCTCCCTGGGCCTCCACTACAAATGGGCTTTGTCCCAGTCAGACTTTCCCGGTAAACACATGTTAAATAATAATAAAAACATGAAGGGGATGAGAAAAGTTTCTTAAATGTATTCTGTTGTTCCTGATATGGGATGCTAAGTTTCCTAACATTGTAGTGGTAGTGATTGCAGATAAGTTCAGCAAAGACATGCTCTTTAAGTGCATCTCTGAAACTTTTAATAGTTTCTACATTTTGGATGTCACTAGGCAGGTGTGTCCAGGTAGCACATCCCCTTATAGATAAGAATGGATTATGTGACAAATCAAACAGATCTCTGCATGCAACTGCTTGTGTATGTGTATGTGTATGTGTATGTGTATGTGTGTGTATTACAAAGGTTAATGCTGAATTTATGAGTAGGACTCATATACATCTCCAAATTCACTCTGTTCTCAATGTGTCTGACTGACCAAGCTGCATAGCATGGACTTAATGCAATTTAAAAATATGCTTCATTAGCAAGTGGTCATATAATTGAGTTTTATTCCCAAACTGGATTTGTTAGTGGAGCACAGAGGTCTTTTAGTATTATAAGGCTGAATGATAGAATGAAGAGATAGGAATTTTTCAGGGTTTTGCAGTAGTTTGAAGGTTGCATTCACTTAAAGGAATGATCATCCATACTTGCTTGCTTATTTGCTGCTCAACCTCCCATTGCTCAACTAAAAGTTAGGAAGCCAGAAGAGAGAGAGAGAGAGTTAACACTAGTTGGAGGTGACTGTAGTAGTTTAGGGTTTTTTTTGGAATGAATTAGGAGTTGTGAGTTGTCAAGCCAAGTTTCTATGGAGGAGAAGGATATCTGGGTGAATGTCTGGAGCATGGGTAAATAAAATATGTAGGTTTATAAACCAAGCAACTGCTGGAACCAATCTGCTAGATTTCACAAATACAATTCACATCACTGCAAGAGCAACCATTTTTTTTTCTGTTACAATTTGCAGACAGCTTCACTGTGACTATTATCCAGCCTTGGCTGATAAATTTGTCCATGCAAAAAATATTCTTTTAGGTTATGTCAGTCAGATACTATAACCTACATAGAATTCCTTTCTCCTTAAAAATCGCAGTGAAAATGTTTTCTCAATTAGTCCAAACTGTCTGAAATTCTTGACCTTTAAATATTAGATTCCTCCTCTCACTTTTATCTTTTAGAACATACTTACTCAAACACATCAGGCTAAATATCAACTGCAAATACTTTAGAGATACAGATTAACACACTCTTATCAGTTCTGTCACATTTGTTGCCTTATCTGTTAACTTCCCCACTCGACTACAGTCCCATTAATCCTACTGAATACATTCCCTTTTATATTTATCGTATTGCTATTGCTTTCTGACCTCTTCCACCACCAGGATTAGCTTGACTGACTTTTCATCCATCAGTTGCCTTCATACTAAAATGATTCTTATTGTCTTCTAGCCTACCTTTCCTTTCTTCTTGATTTTTGTCTTGCTTTTAATATCTTATTAACATTTTACAGATGTTTATCTTAAATCTGGTATACTAACTTTGATTGGTTAATTATATAACTAATAACCTGTCCTATTGTTGCAGCTCCATTTTATTGGTATGATCACTTGTTCAACTTAATGCATTGTGACGCTGTATATGACTGCCTTCCTTATAACATATGTATAGTCTCATAGTTGACTTATTGCTCTACATTGCTTTGTGTTTTGAGGGGGTAATTACTGAAAAGCATGCTTTGAAACAGTTTATTTTCCTAGTTACCAAATGAAACAAACAAACAGATGAATAAATACATTACGCACAGATATATAAATAAATTATCTGATTAAGACGAGTTGCTGTACAGTCAGCATAATTTGTTAAATCATGATTTGAATCACTTTCTCCAAGATGAAAGAAAGAAACAAAGAAAGAAAAATATATTATTATAGGAGACATTCTTAATATGGGTTTGGGGAGGGAATGATGTCAGACCCTTTACCCAGCAGGTTTTATTTTTACTTTTACATTGTCATGACCATAAATAATAATATTAGAGAAGATCTGTTATCAGAACTCATTTAAGTTATACAAAGCTCAAAATTAGACTGAAGCTACTGGATAAAGCCAAAGAAAAATGGGACAATTTTTAAATATTACGCTAATTCACTTAAAAAGTTAACAAAGGTTATGACCAATTTGATTATTCATGGCAAACTTATACGTTGCTTCTGTGCTACTATCATGTATTGTTCTTAGACTACTCTCTTTGTTTTATGCTGTAACTCCTGGGCTGTGGCTGAAATGGGTCTTACCCCCGTCTCACCCCCTATCAGCCGCCTACCTCTGACAACAAAAATAAATTAAAATAAATACATCGGAATTAATGAATGAGTTAGTTAATTAATTTATATTCTAGACCCCATTTTCAAAGGTGACTCAGGAAAAAGAAAAAAAACAACAATTTAAAAACACATTTGCAATTTTTCAAGTCCAGTATCTAATAAAAATGTAGAATACTAATTTTGCAATTAGCCAACAAGACAAAATAATGGTGTGAAAGCAAGGAAACATAAAATGTAAATGACATTTGAGTAAACATAGTAATATACAATTAATGCACAATTTATTGAGATTGAAAGGTTATAGTATAGACAACAAGGCATTAAAATGCAATAACAATCAGGAGAAACAAATAAAAGTACATGCCAATAAAAACTGGTGTGGTCTCTCTATTGGTAGGTCAAAACTAGATTATCTAGCCGTACACCATGGATAGCACTAAACTAAAGCAATAATCAGAGGCAGGTGGCAATATATGAATGCAGGGAGTAAAGTAAAAGTTAATATATGTCGGGGTAATAGATTATACCACATTTAGTTAAACTGACAAAAATATAGAAATATTTCTCCTCTCTACCTGATGAATCTGGGCATCTTGGGGCAATGCAGAAATTGCCTCATGTACACAGACAACCCTCTCCTCCTACCACCCAACACTACAACCTGTGAGGGATGCACTTATATAACCAAATTGGAAGCAAAGCTCTCTTCACCCAAGACTGGACTAGACAGTCAAGAGGAGAAGGTAAACACTTGCACCACACCACACTCATCACATAGTCCCTCAAAACTTACACCACCACCAACACACACACAGAAACACAAAACACACACCTACATTCGTGGAGGCTCTCAAAAAAATCTACTCAAGCAACAGGGACCTCCAAAGTAGAAATGCAAGTAACCTCCACCCCCCAACACAACCCAAATGACACAGCCCACAAACTCAGTGTGCCACTCAACCACAGCCCATAAGGCAAAACAATGTACCCAACACTCTAATCATAGGTGACTCTATAGTCAGGCACACTGATGTTCCACTCACCAGGCTAGACAAGGATAAAGTTACTGTCAGCTGCCTTTCAGGTGCCAGGATCCGCCAGATAATGCATGCACTCAGGTCATTTCAGAACAAGTATAAATATGACTCTGTCATTGTCCATGTTGGTGTGAATGACCTGAGATGTACCTCCATGGACTACATGAAAAGAGACATGGAGGAGCTCTCTGATCTTGTAGCCCATGCAGGTATGACCCTAGCCCTGAGTAGCATCCTGCCATCACCCAGAATGATACCACAGTAGAAGGACAAAATGACTGACTTCAACAATTGGCTAAGTTCTGGTGTCATTCTAAGGGGATCCAGTATCTGTCTGCCTGGGATGACATGAACAACAGACTACAATGCTTTGCCAGAGATGGCCTGCACCTGTCGCCCTTGGTATTCTGGATACTAGCTAAGGCTCTTGCCACCCCTATAGTGCCTTCTTTAGGCAAGGTTCAAATGACAAATTCGCCACCTTAACAGGTACAAACAAGCAAAAGATGAGGGTAATGCTACTCAGTGCTAGAAGTCTAAACCTCAAAATGCATTCATTCGAGACACTCCTTAAAATGGAGAACATCGACATCTGTGCAGTCACAGAGACCTGGTTCGAGGCTCCAGAGAGCACCCCTGCATTACCAGGCTATAATTCAAGCCAACTAACCTGGACCGAAACACTAAAGGTGGAGGCATGCCCATATTCATTAAGGGTATCCATATCTCCAGGCTAGTTGCTCAGCATAATGCATTCGAGATTATCCAAGTGCAACTAACTTTGGACAAAACTGCAATCCAAATTGTAACTTGCTAAAGATCCCCCACCATGCCACAGGATTCCCACTCCTCATTTCTTGATACACTGGAAAATATTAGGTTACAACCCAACACCCTAATAATGGGCGATTTCAACTACCCCACCATTAACTGGGAAAACTACTCATGTACCAACTCTTTTGTTCAAAGTTTTCTGGAATTCATAAATTCCAAAGCCTTGGATCAACTTATCCACACCCCCACCAGGGGCAGCAATATCCTAGACCTGGTCATTACCAACATGGGCAGCCCGTGTCCACATCAAAGGTCAATTACTCGTTGGTCAGATCCGATCACAAGCTAATCACCCTAGACATCCACATCCTGCCCCCAACCCCCATTAGGGAAACTACCGTAAAAAATTTCTCCAAAGCCAACTTCATGCTTCTTAAGACAGAATTCTACACAAATGCACTTTATAAGCACTTACATGAGTGCATGGATCGTGCTATCCCTAACAGAACCAAGATGCTATCCTCCAAAAAAAGGAAGCCAATCTGGTGGTACCCTGCCATAAACAAACTCTACAACAGAAAAAAGAAACTGTTGCTTGGTCAGCCTCAGTAAGAATCTGAGAGCCATCATAAAATCCTCCAAAGCTAGTTACGAAAACAAAATTGTCACTGATTCTAAAGACAACCACAAAGCATTCTATAGCTATGTCAAGAATCTCGATGGCAACACTCAGATTTGCTCTGAGTTACAGCACAATGGCACTAAATATACAGAACCAAATGATATTGCCAACATCCTGGCAGATAGCTTCAGTAATAACTTTACCCCCATCTCACCCCCTAAAGGGCCCATCTCTATACAGGAAGAATGCAAAGTTCCTGTAATCATGGCTGCACAAGTAAAAACCACACTGTTCAAAGCCAAGAACACAGCATCCATGGGACCTGACAACATCCCAGGCTGCATTCTACATGAACTGCAGAATGAACTGGCACCCCACCTAAGCACCATGTTCAATCATAGCCTCACCTCAGGCTTTGTGCCCACTGAATAGCAACGGTTATCCCACTCCACAAAGGGGGAGCCACCACGGACCTCAGGAACTACTGGCCTGTTAGCCTAATGAGCCTGGTCTGCAAAGCCATGGAACATACGATCATGGAACCTATAAACAGAGATATTGGTAATCTCCAAACTCTGGACCCCACCCAGTTCGGGTTTGTAAAAGGCAGATCATGTCTCCTAAACCTGATAGACTTCTTTGAAGCAGTCACCAAAGCCATAGACGAGGGTAAGGTGGTTCACACAGCCTATCCAGATCTCACCAAGGCTTTTGACAGCATCCCCCACTCTGGAATTATAGATAAACTCACTAAACTAGGTATAAATCCCTATGTCACAAGATGGGTTGCCAACTGGCTCACTGACAGAACACACACTGTGAAAGTAGCAGACTCCAAATCCGACTTCAGACAAGTGACAAGTAGAGTGCCACAGGGTTCAGTCCTAGGTCCTCTCCTGTTTGGTATCTACTTTTCTGAAGTACAGGCTAACACAGAAGGTCTTTGTCTAATGAAGTTTGCAGATGACTGCAAACTAGGAGCCATAATCAAAACTCCTAACGATGTGGACATCCTACAAAAGGGCCTACTGAGACAGATGCCTACTGTCAAAGTCATGGCCTAAAGCTCAATGCCAAAAATTGTATTGTCATCCCCTTTGGTAAAAACTCTGTACCCATGTGCTACCATATAGGTGGTAGTCTACTTAACACTGAAAGTGTGATAAAAGACCTTGGGACACAGGTGTACAGCAGTCTCTCCTTTGATAATCACACTGCCACAGTAGTCAGGAAATCCTTCTATGTGGCACACCTCATCACAAAAGGTTTCTCATCCAGGAAAAAAAGAGGTCATTGTTCCCCTCTATTCATCACTCATTAGACCCATTATAGAGTACAACGCCCCTTTTGGTATGTACCTCACAAAACATCTACAACAACTGGAAAAGCTGCAGAAATACCTCACATAGAGGATTACCGGCCTCAAACAGATGCCCTACGCAGACCGTCTCAAAAAACTCCAGCTTTACTCCATCGCATATCACCTACTCAGAAGCAATCTCTGCCTAACATACAAAGCTATGTCAAAAGCAGAGCGGTTGGACATGCTCCACTTAAAGAAATCCCAATCCCTCGGAGATACACGCTCTAAAGACCTAAACCTTGTCACCACAATAAACAGAATATGCTGGAGGAATAGATTTCTGTCCCAGAGACTTCCCATACTCTGGAACAAACTACCTATCTATAGCAAACAAAGCTCCTCATTAGCACTCTTCAAGAAAAATCTTGATGATTGGATGGGAAATAGGAAATTCACCCCAGGGATCACCTCTGTGGCTCTGCTCGACAAGGGCACAGGAAAATAATTTTCTTGGTTGGCGAAAGCCATGGTACCTTTTTGGTTAGGCTTATATAGGCCCCAGGGCCAATAGCCTAGTACCTACCTATGAACCTATGAAATATAGTGAGTAAAGGGCAAGTTGATATATGTTAGGGGTATTAGGGATTGTCACATTTAGCACAGCTAAATAGCAATTAAGGTGAGTTTTACCTGAAGTTTTCAAAGGTGAGAATGTATTGTTATAGTACATAGGTCTTGTGTGAGAGAGTTCCAGATGAAAGCTTAAACATTGCTTGGATCACTGTCACCTATCCAAGAAATATTTTTTTTTGTATCACCAGCAGTTTTTTTATTGGAAAGTTTTATGACTCTTTCAGTTTTGTACATTTGAAGGAGTGATAAAACTGAAGGACATTTGCAATTATACAGTATTTTGTGGGAAGAGGTAAGGTGAAGGTAAATAATAACATTACTAACTGACACCCAACTGAGTTTACTCATTAAGTGACATGTGTGATTACTGTTTCAAACATGTTCAGCAAATCTGGATTCTAAATTATGAAACATTGTTTTATTCAAATTTCCCATGACTGCTGACCCATAAAATTGCTTAGGTACTAGTAAAAAGATAAATTATTAATTAATTAATTAATTAATTAATTAATTAATTAATTAATTAACTTATTGTTTGCTCACCAGATAAGTGTACTGGTCTGTTGACCCTTTGCAGCTATAACCAGAGCTCAAAGAACAGGAAATGTATCACTGTTTTTCTAATCAAAAATACTATACACAGATTGAGTGCACGGCAAAATTCACATACACAAAATGAGTACACAGCAAAATTCACATACACAGTTTGAGTGCACAACAACATTCACATACACAGTATGAGTGCACAACAACATTCACATACACAAAATGAGTGCACAGCAAAATAATGATAAGATTTAATGCAGACAGGGTAAGATTAAAAGATCCAGTCAGTTTGCATTGAGAAAAAAAGAAAGATATATACAAAATGTAAGCTAAGAAATGCATAAAATACAAGCTAATCATAAATATAATACCTAAACTCATATATACATGTGAAATATATGCATATAAGATGCCGCATTACACAGGCGGCTCAATGGTGCAGTGGTTAGCATTGTCCCCTCACAGCAAGAGGTTCTCTGGTTCGATTCTTGGCTGAGGTACCTTCTGTATGGAGTCTGTATGTCCTCCCTGCATTCACGTGTGCATCCTACAGATGCTCCAGTTTCCTCCCATGTTACAAAGACATGCATCTGGAGCATTTCTCCCTGGGCCTCCACTAAAAATGGGCTCTGTCCCAGTCAGACTTTCCCGGTAAACACATGTTAAATAATAATAAAAACATTAAAGGGATGAGAAAAGTTTCTTAAATGTATTCTGTTGTTCCTGATATGGGATGTTAAGTTTCCTAACATTGTAGTGGTAGTGATTGCAGATAAGTTCAGCTCTTTAAGTGCATCTCTGAAACTTTTAATAGTTTCTACATTTTGGATGTCACTAGGCAGGTGTGTCCAGGTAGCACATCCCCTTATAGATAAGAATGGATTATGTGACAAATCAAACAGATCTCTGCATGCAACTGCTTGTATATGTGTATGTGTATGTGTATGTGTGTGTATTGCAAAGGTTAATGCTGAATTTATGAGTAGGATTCATATACATCTCCAAATTCACTCTGTTCTCAATGTGTCTGACTGACCAAGCTGCATAGCATGGACTTAATGCAATTTAAAAATATGCTTCATTAGCAAGTGGTCACATAATTGAGTTTTATTCCCAAACTGGACCATCTGAGTGAAAATCACTTAAGAGAAAAAAATAACTAAAAGCCTTGAGTGAAGTGGGTGGGGGGGCATTCCCTAAGAGGTCACACAAACTTGAAAGTACTTATGAAAATTCACTTAAATGGTCTGTTGAGAGATCACAATTGATACACTACACATATTTCCTACCCAAGGGCTTGCATTATATTTGTCAAGTCACAAGAGCTTATAATTTAAGGCTTAGGTACACTATTTCTTGGAATGTGTGCACTTCATCTTCTCAATTTATGAGCAAGTATTAAAGAATCTTTTCAGGGAAGCAAGCTTCCCTGAATCCTTCATATAGAGGCTAAACCCCAATACCTCCCAAACTTCATTATTCCCATGCAAAAGTCACCACACCTTACAGAATTCTCACTCAAAAGTCACTTCACCTCAGAGAAAAAACAATCACTGACAAGCAGTACAAGGCTCATCTCACTTTTTCCTCAATATGCAATAACCTTGAACGAACCAGAACTTGTTGAAAAGTGAATATATAACTCTCAGTCTAGAAATAAGTGAACATTGAAAGTCTGAGCAAATGACAGTTTAAGCCTGCATACTCCTAAACGTGCAGATAAAGCCCCAGAGATCAAACAACTGATAATAGCTTGATTTGGACTAAATGGATTGTACATATCCTTCCTGAAACATGGCAAATGCACAGCAGAGCTGTCATTTCCCTCTTTGTGATTGGGAATAATTTAACACAAATGTGCAATGGTGAGTGTGGATAAAAACCTGATCAGTCTTTTATAGCACAGGCCTGCACTTTTATTTGTATGCCAAATGATTAAATGCTGTTCAGAGAACATAATGATGCATGATAGAAATTACTGGTGTGCACTCAAGAAATTACTTCTTCTAACAACTGTAGTATGCACACTACAGAAATGTTTCTGAATTATTCCCGTCCCATGGATACCATATAGGAGACCACACCTGCATGCATAATGCTCATAGAACTACCTACTTACACAGTTTTCTGACTTTCCTGTAGAACGTCATTTTTGAGCAATTATTTCTGAATTGGACCACGTTTGGATACTGTTCAAGACACTTTGCTGATTTACATGATCTACAAGCCCCTTCTGAGTATGGTCAATTTCTCCATTCCAGAGGTATAAACCTTTCTATGAATATTTCTGTCCTCTACTTGGTTCGGGGAAATATCCCAGATTAGCATAACTCATTTATGCTTTCTTCCTAAGAAATGTCTAGTCTTAAACATACTAATTTGCCCTTTTACAGCCTAGCAGCATATTTCATAAACACAACAGGCAAAGGAGCAAAATAACATCATACATACATACAAATATTTCAAGCAAGGGCATTAAAAGCCCTTCTAGCTTGCAAATATACTATAAAACTTATTCCATAATAAGCGTCCAGGCTGTCCTTAAAAATATCTAAACTAGTTCTTGCTTTTAACCCAGGGTCTGATTAAGTTTAATACTTATTGAACAAAAGCGCTTACATTATTTGCATTAAAGTATTTGGTTTTAGTAAGCATCTGTTTGTCTTGCTTTCTCTGTCCTTTATTTTTATCCTTTTCTTCTTCTAAATTATCTTCAATTTCAATTTCCAGTTCTTTTTCATTTTTTTCTATATCCTCCACCTGTTTTTACTAGTAAGCTTTTTTACATTCCATCCATAAATGTCCAGTTTGTTTACATTTATAATATTCTAGTTCACATTTCTTTGCATCACACCATGCCCCCCCCACACACACATATGTGTAGCATTTCTTTTTATCACACTTTTTCACAATATGTCCTTCTTTCCCACAAATAACACGTTTTTGGTTGTCCCCAATATTTCACCACATTCCTATTACCATCAACATTTATAACACTTGGAATGTGTACATTTTTTTTCCATTTCCATTTTCAGAGCAACAATCCTATCCCCCAGTCCATAAACCCGTTTTTTTTTAAAACCTTTTTTGAATTTGTGACATAGGCAAATTTACATTTATATAAAGGTATTCAAAATTGTATTAACAAGTTCATGTTTACAAACATTATACTTCACATATATTGCTATATATCATATAACCTAAGCAACATTACATAAATTATTCAATTCCTGCCCTTTTTTAAACATCACTTATGACATAGGCAATCATACATGTATATACCCAGAAACCTTTGTTGTCATAAACTTTTGAAGTGTCTCTCACTTCTTTACACATTTTTTTAAATATATTTTCAAAGTTTCTCTTTCTACTTCTGTCCATAACTGTATATGTATTTTTTTATTTCTTAAAAAAAAAAAAAAAGATTTTACTACATAATTGTTCCATGGATTATCATTTTGTCTTTTTTCATGTTCACATAAAAAGACCAGGACATATGCACAAATTTGCAGCTAGCACTTCCACAATTTTGGATCATCAGTGAGTACTTATTCTTTATTGATAGTCATTACTTATATACATTATTTACATAACTGATATTGTATACATCATTTACAATGATTTACACTTTTATACAATATTAAACAATTTTATGTTATTAAGTACTTCCCTCCCACCCTTTTTTTCCAAAGCCAGTAACATATTTTCTTTACAATTTCTGCTAATATCCATTTTCCATTAAATTTTACTTCATGAAGTCTCTTCATCCATAATGTTCATAAAATATTATTCTGTCAATTTTCTTCACTTCTTTTTGTCTTATACAGAAAAATAACTCACCGGTGAAACTGGATTAATGCCTGACACAACCAAGTAATTACAGATAAAATCCAACAGAGAGGTGTGTGGCAAAACAATGGCACTGCAAAAACTGTTTGAATAAGAAGTCCTTTTATTCAAAAAAGTACTGAATAAAACACAAGAAAAATGTAAGCACTTTACTGAATAAAACACAAGGACCAACACGTCTGAGGAAGCAGTGGAATACACTGTGAAAGCGCTTAAGTTTTTCTTGTATCTTATTCAGTACTTTTTCAAATAAAAGGACTTCTTATTCAAACTCTTTTTGTCTTATCGTAATATTCATATTCCAACATATCCATGTTTATATGTTCTACCTTTTCTAAACCTTTCAACATTTTATTTTTACATATTTCTTCCCATAACTTCTTTACTCTAATACATAAAAAATGTTCTACTGTTTCAAGTTCTCCACTATGAATACATATTCTTTCTTGTTTTCTTTTATAGGGCATGTTAGCCTTCATAGGTAGTTTACCTACTGATAATCTCCACAAAATCTCTTTGCATTAATACATTTTTTAACACTACATGAATCTCATTTTTATTTGTTTGCTTATTTATTTATTTGACATTTGTTAACATTATTTTAATAGCTTTCTTCTTTTTCACCTCTAAATGATTCCAAGGAAATATAAAATAGTGTTCTTTCATAATGTTTAAATACCATTCTTTCCTATTTTTTCAACTATATTCACTTTAACCTTCCATAAAAATATTTTGTTTTGATATTTCTTTATTTCTTCATTCATATACTTTTTCATTATTTTCTCTATCTCCATTTTCCCCAAAACACTTATAGTTATCATACAACATGTATTCTATCAGATTCTTATTCTCTTTTGTGTAACTTGTCAAAGCTTTATTCAGATTCAAGGACTCTGTATGAACAACTGGGTTTATTAACACTAATCCTCCTTCTTCTTCTTCCTCCTTTACACACTAAATCCCCCTTCTCCCTGGATTCATTCTAGATCCCCATATGAATGAAAATATTGCAGACATTATCTCTTTTTTCATAATTAGTATCATATATATATATACTTGCTACATATGCTAACTTACCTAAAAAAAAATAAAATTTATCAGATACACTTTTTTCTTGTATGATATATTATATGACTTCTAGAATATGCATAAATCTTTAATTTCCTGAATACTTTTACCTCATTGTTTTGTGATATATTCATTTTTTTCTTTTTTACTATTCCTAATATATTTATAGTTTCCATATTAAACTGTATATCTATATTTCCCATGAATCCAAAACCTTTACTTTTTTCTTTATTTATACTTAAGCCAATCATCTTTAACTCTTTCATTAACTTTTTGTCTCATCCATCCATTCTTTGTTTTTAGTGATTAATACTATGTCATCTGCATATGTATGCATTATTGGTAACTGTATTTTATCTGTTATCTTATATCTTGCCATATTTATGGTTCTATTTATTCTGTTAATACTTACATTCATAACTAAAGCAAATATGATACTACTCACTGAGCATCCTTGTTTTATTCCACATCCTATTTTGATTTCTTCACTTAGCTAGCCATTTAAAATTATTCTTATGTTATTTCTTTCATATACAGACTTAATTATTTTAACTATTCTATCACTTATGTTATAAGCCCCTAATATGTACCATAAAGCGTCATATTGTATTTTATCAAATGTCTTACTTAGATCTCCTGCCATAAATTTAGCTTCTACCTTTTTATTCACAATATCATATATTACTTATTTTATTATCCACAATAATTCTTGACTTTCTTTTCCCTTTTCTACCAAATATTGTTTTGTTCAAGCAACTTATCCACTTTATTGATCTTTTAGTTATTTTTCTCATAAATATCTTATAATCGGTATTATTCAATAATATTGGTCTCCAGTTTTTTATATCATCTTTATCTCCTTTTTCCATATAAATGTCATAATTCCCATGCATGTTTATCTATTATACCTTTCCTTAACCAATCATTTAATACCTCAACAAAAAAGGATTTTTGGCCAATTTTCTATATCATTAAACATATGATATGCACTGCCAATTAGTCCTGTAGCTGTATCCATATTAATATCTTTTAGTATTTCATTTAGTTATTTTACACTTATATTTTTAAAATATTCTCATTATCTTCTTCACTTAGGTTTTTAACTTTCCATTTCTGCTTTACTTCTGTCTCCTTTTTTTTTATATACAAAATTCTGTTCTAGAAACTTTTTAATCACATTAAATATTCTGTCTTGTGTTTTTTTCTTTGCTGTTCTTTAATTCTCTTATTATTATTTGTTTCTCTTTTACTAGTTTATTCAGGTAGGGTGCTACTTCTTTTCTTCCTTGTAAATATTGTCGTCTCACAGCAAGACGTTGTGCTGTTTGATTCTTAGCTAGAGCGTCTTCTGTGTGGAAACATGCATAAATGGGCGTACCTTCATTGAAGGTTGTGCGTCAGGGCTGGCAAACTCGGCACGTAAAAAATTTACTGCCAATCATTAGCGGACCGGAGTTCCGCTGTGGCGACCCCTAACCAGGAAAAGCCAGAAGACACAAACAAACACACAATAGTCTTTAATCTTTTCTTGATTGATATATATTTCTTTTTCTTTCTCAAAAAAGATTGTCTTACCTCTTATTATTTTCTTAAACACTTCTTGAGTCAGTTGTTTATATCTTAGTTTTTCTAGTTTTCTCTTTTCATTTTGGCATTCCAAAAAGCATTTTTTTGTATTTTCCTTTAAAACCTATCCACCAACTTGTTTAATTTTTATAAAATAGTCTCATACCTGTAAGGTCTTTCCATAAGTTGCTTATTTCTTTTATATCATCCTTATCTAAATCTTTCTTATTAAGCCTTTTAACACCTTTACCTATTTTTATGTATCCTTCTTTCTCATATACCTCTATCCATATAGCTATATGATCTGAAAAGCCTGTCTATTTTACTCCTTTTTGCAAAATTTTTAAACTATCTGATACTCAAACATAGTCAATTTCCATTTTAATTTCTCATCTTTTATATGTCCAATGTTTGTTATCCCATATGTATAGCTTTCCACTTTTAATTATCTCATGTATCATTTTGGGTTCCCTATCAGAAGCCTGAAACACTATAAGCCTGAAAATCAAAATCCTGAAAACTAAAGCCTGAAAATTCAAAATCCCGAAAACCCAAAATCCTGAAACTCAAAATCCTGAAAACACAAATAATGCTAATATTTCACTATAAAGACACTAATATCTACCAACTGACCCTGACCCTAACCCTAACCCTAAGGTCCGTCACTATCGCACACTCACCTGACCCACGCCCTAACCCTAACTCACTTAAACCGCCCCTAACCCCAATATTTGTCACTATTGCATACATGCCTAACCTGCGCCCTAACCCTAACTCACTTAAACCGCTCCTAACCCTAACATAAAACCAATCAAGACACTCACCTGAACCCAACGTATGACCTAACACCACAGGGCTAACAATAGCAAAGCCACAATGACGTCAGTATGTCCATTTTGCGTTTTCAGGATTTTGAGTTTCAGGATTTTGGGCTTTCGGGATTTTGAATTTTCAGGCTTTAGTTTTCAGGATTTTGATTTTCAGGCTTATAGTGTTTCAGACTTCTGATTGGGAACCATCATTTTGATATCATTGCATTTTTCTTTCCTACTCTTAAATTGCAATTAAAGTCTCCCACTAATATTATATCCATATTAACAGCTACATAATTTAGAAAATTTTAAACATTATTTCTCTTTCTTTCTTTGTAACATAAATATATAGAGCAATCATTCTATAAACTTTTGTTTTCCATCTTAATTCTATTACCATTGTTCTTCCTAAACTACTGCAAAATCTAAGATTTTAATGCTTTCTTTACATAATATACCTTTTCCTGAACATGTATCTTTTCCCATATTTCAAGTAACTGTTCCACCCAATAGAACTTCAGTTTGTAATCTTTCTTCCTCCATCAGAATTCTGGAATCTTCTAATATGATAATATGCAAATCAATTGAAGCACACCATTCTAAAATACTTGTTCTTTTTTGATATTCTTCATACTAGTTACATTTAAAGCTAAAATCTTCAACTTTTAAATGATATTGATGTTATTCCTATCTCATTCTTTACCTGTTTTTATTCTCTTTCACACTTACACTTTTACATTTTCTTTTCCTCTCTTTTACCCTTTCCCTACATAATTTTTCTTTCCTCTCACTACTTGCAATTTATATATTCTTCTTCACTCATATTGAGCACTTCTTTTTCTACATGTTTTGCCTCCTTTATTATATCTTTTTTTTTTCTTGCTCCTTTTCTATATTTTTATCGTGTACTAAATCCTATATACCTTATTTTTCTACGTCTCCATTTTCTCCACAATCTGTCCTTGTATGTCCAGTTTGTCTACATTTTTACATTTCATATCACATTGCTTTGCTTCATGACCTGCTTTGTCACAAATAAAACATTTTCATTTATCACATTCACTAATCAAATGATTACTTTTTCCAAAAAAAAAACATCTTTTAGGTTACCCTCTGTACTTAACAAAGCCTCTGTTACCATTCACATTAATCACAGTAGGAATATGCACAACATTATCACATTGCATTTTCAAAATAATCCCACATTCCCAACTCCCAGTCCATAAACCTCTTTCTTCTTATATTTTTGTTATATCCAACACATCTTTGCATATTGTTTTTAAATGTTCTTTCAGTTCATCTTTTCAATTTCCATTCTAAATTGTATCATAACTCTTTTTTAGTCTTTCTGTGAAATGCTTGTACTATATATTCAGTCCAAGGATTACATTTTTTTTCATATTTTTCTAAGACATTTTCCATATAGTGTCCTGATTCAAAAAATATATCCCAATATGCTTCTTTATTGTTAAGAATAAAAGCTCTTACCTCCTTGGGTGAAACACACAGTGGCGCAATTCTAGTGTCACATACCTCATACCTGTCCAGTCCTTTTTCTTTCCTACTGCTTATTCTTATTACATACTTTTTTCTCTTCCTTCGTCTCTTCGCTTCTTCTTTCTTTCTCTTTCACTGTCTGTGCACATGATTTTCTTATGTCCTCTGAAATCTCTTCCTGTTGTATCTTGTCCATAATCTTGCTCCATGACACTGCCAGTTTGCCCTTCAGTTCATTTTGATCAGTCATTTCTTTTAAATAAGCGTCCCACAACCCTCTGGATTGGAGGGTTGCAAAAATACATTCCTGCTGACGTTCTTCTTCTCCCACAAACATCTTTTCATAAAGTATGTCTTCCAAATCTGGAACTGCCCCAGTGACCTTATTTACTGCTCCTTTCTCCTTCAATATCAACAATGTCTCCATTTCCTCCATTTTGTTTAGCTGCCTTTCTTGTAAAAGCTCGGCCAACTCATCTTCTCCTTCTCTATTCTTATATTTTCTCCAGTCACTCTTGCCATACATCCTGCTGTTTCTCCAGGCCACTTACACACCTGGAACAGAAATAGGAAGTAGGACATACCACTGACAATAGCATCCCCATACACTATGAGTAGGAGTTTTATTGATATATACATTACATATCATTTACATATTTACATTGTTTACATCTATTTACAACTCTCCATATATTATAATCTTCAATTTAAGGATCCTCCACTCTTTTATCCATAACCAAAATATTATTTTCTCCAAAATCTTTAAGTCCATTTTCCATTGGATTTAATTTTATTTAGTCTCTTGTTCCATATAGTCCATGAAACATAAAATATTATACTGTCCATTTTCTTTACCTCTTCCTGTATTTGTGCACCATAATCAAATTATATTATGCCCATATTTATTTACTCAAATTTTAACAAACTGTACACCCTACTATGTTTATATATTTTTTACCACAGATTATTAACTCTTTCACATTTCAAAAACACAAGCTCAGTAGTCTCAAACTCTCCACATTTATTGCATATTCTATCTTGCTTTTATGTAAGGCATATTTGCCTTAGCCAACAATTTTCTAATAGACAAGCTCCATAAAAAATCATTACATTCTTTAATCATTTTATGGTTATTATATCTCATCATTATGTTTTTTCCTATTTCTAAATCTTTTCCTGGATCAGTGCAATAAAATGCTTTCATAATACTTCAGTACCATTAATTTCTATTTTTCTCACATATATTCTTTTTTATTTTCCACAATACAATGTTGTTTTGATACCCTTATATTTCTTCATTCACAATGCTTTTATTTCTTTTTTTAACTTCCATTCATTCCCACAGTTTTTATCCACCACTACTACACATTTCATTAATTTTCTTTAGTATTGCATTCATAACTAATTACACTACTGCTGGGCAGCTCTGCTTTATTCCATGTTCTAGTTTTATTTCTTCCCCAATTCAGCCATTTACATTTAGTTTCACATAGTTCTTTTCATAAACAGATTTTATTACTTATCATTTTTTTGCTTACATTATATGCCTGCAAAATTCCCCATAATGATTTATGCTGAATATTATCATAGGCTTTACTTACATCCCCTATCATTACCTTCACTTCTACATTTTTATTTATGATATCATCAGCTATTTCTCTTATTATCTATAATAACTCTTGACTTCTTTTTCCTTTTCTTCTGAATACATTTTGGTCATATATTCCATCCATTTTTAAAACCTTTTTGTTATTATTCTCATAAAAATGTAATAATCTATGTTATAGGTCTCCAGTTTTTTATCTCCTCTTTATTTCATTTTTTAAATATAAATTTTATAACTCCTGTACATATCTCTTTCTCTCTAATTCCAGTTTCTAACCATTCATTCATAACTTCCATAAAATATTATTTTTTGCCGCTCTTTCAATTATTCATACATACCATATTCAATTCCATCCAACCCTGTTGCAGAATTCATATTAATATCTTCTAGAATTTCATTCAATTCTTTCATAGTTATTTTTTGTTCTAAATACTCATCTTCATTATTTAATTTTTCACCTTTATAAATTTGACATATGTTTTCTTCTCTTTTAACAAGTAATTCTAATACATATTCTTTAATTATTTTTTGTATTTCTTCTTACTGTATTATTTTGCTTACCGTCCTTATTTTTTAATTATCTTATTATTTTTTCCTTCTTTTATCATTTTACTCAAATATGGTGCTACCTCTTCTTTCTTTCCTTGTAAGCAACATTTTTATATAACAAGTTAATTTTAATTTGATTCATTTTATATATTTCTCTTTCTATTTCATAAAAGGAAATTTTCTTTTCTAATAAGTCTCTAAGAATTTCTTGACTTAATATCTGATATCTCTCTTTTTCTTTTCCTTTCTTCCTTATACATTCCAAAAACATATTTTTATATATTTCTCTTTAAAATTAAGCCACCAAAGAGTCCAATTTTCATAAAACTCTTTCATATTCATATGATTTTCCATAATTTCATAAGTTATTTTTTCTCTTCTAAATCTAATTTATTTTCATTAATTATCTTTATTCCTTTTCCTGTTCTTATATAGTCTTCATTTTCTTGTACGTTAACCCATATAACCACGTGACCTGAAAATCCAGCATACTTTAATTCCTTTTTAATAACTTTTATACTATCAGGTATTAAAAAAATAATCAATTTCTGTCCTAATTTCATTCCTTTTGTAGGTCCAGTGGTTATTCTTCCATACACTTAACTTCCCACTTTTCATAATTTCTTTAACCACTTTAGCATCACAATTGCTCTTATGTTTCTTAAATTACAATTAATGTCACCCACCACTATAATGTCCATATTTACATGAACATATTCAAGAATATTTTTAAACGTCCTTTCTCTCTCTTTTTTGTTAAATATGCATATAAAGCTATAATTCTACAGTTCTCAAGTCTATTACTATAATTCATCCTAGTTCCCCTATGGTTGCATCTAATATATTAATGCTTTCTTGACATTATATATATATATATATATATATATATATATATATATATATACCAGAGCATGTTTCTTTCCCCATGTTTCAAACTATCTCACCATTCCAAAGTTTTTCAGTTTGTATTCTTTCTTCCTCTGTTAACAATCTAATATCTTCTAAAACAACAATATGTGCATCTACTGTAGCACATCATTGTAATATACCTATTCTCCCCTTAAGATTTTTCATACTGTTCACATTTAAAGCTAACATTTTCAGCTTTTAAGAACAGTTAGTATGATAAAATGTTTATCCCTTTCCTTTCTTATTTTCTCTAAGCATTATATTTTTGTATGTCCTTTTCCTTTCTTCAACTCTTTTCTCTATTGAATTCTTTTTATTTCTGACTGTGCACCAATCAGCTACTTCCTCACTTGTCTTCTGTTTCTTTTTCCTTATTACCTTCTTTAACTTCATGTATAAGCTCTTTATGAGTCACATATTTTTGTACATTTTCTTGTACAACACATTCTTCTGCCTCTTTCTCCTGTATAACTTCATTTTCATTTTCTTGCACATTCATTTCACATTCTAGCCATGAATGACCAGTATTGCCACATTTTTTGCACTTTAAATCACATTTTTTTTGCATTATGCCCTGTTTTATCACATAAATAACATATATTTTTATCACATTCTTTGATTAAATGATCATTTTTTCCACAAAAATAACAAGCCTTTGATTGACCTCTGTATTTCACAAAACCCCTATTGCCATGGACATCAGTAATACTAGGCACATGCATAACACTATCATTTTCCATTTTCAGTATTACTCCACATTCCCATTCCCCAGTCCATAGTCCCCTTTCATCATATGTCCATTATTTCTTTACATACAGTTAACAAATGTTCTTTCAGTTCTTTTGCATCAGTTCTAAACTGCATCATTATTCTTGTTTTGTCTGTAAAAAGCTTGCACCACATATTATGACCATTTATTGACATTTATTTATTGACATTTGTTAACCAGGTTGGTCCAGCTGGGCCAGAGGCCCGTTTTCAGTGGAGACCCAAGGAGAAAAGCTCCATTTACATAAAAAATTAAAGATTACATAGGTAACAAATAGCAAGCAGCAATACCAAGTGACACTCCCAAAACATGTTAGTACAAATTTGAACATAATCAAACATATTTAGATTACCCTAAAAAAAAAATCACAATGAAATAAATAGATGAACTTTTTGACATATATGCAAACAAGTTATATACAAGTGATCAGATTTTTTTGCCTAGGATTCCTAGGAAGTTATATTTGGTATATTACCATGGATAAATCTTTTTGTTTTATTCATATACACCCAAAAAATCTACCTGACTTGCCCAATCTCAAATATCAAGTCACAAAAAGTCTCTTTATTAATTAAAATAAATGCCCTTACCTCTTTTGCTTTGACACCCAGAGGTGCTATGACAGAGTCCGAAACCTAACACCTCTCCAAACTTTCTTCTTTTTTACAGCTCACAAGTACTGTATACTTCTTTTTTTTTGTTTCTTTTATTTCTTCTTTCTTCTTTGCTCCATCTCCCACAGTTTGTCCATAAGTTTTTGTCTCTTGAACTTTTTCCTGGCACAGTCTTCTTCTATTTTCTCCATGATGTTGCTCCATGAAATTGCTGCTCCACTTTCTAGCTCACTTTGGTTTACCATTTCTTCCAAATAGTCATCCCACAGCACTCTCTCCGACTGGAGGGATGTAATTATGCATTTTTCAGAGGTAACTGTCTCTTCTTCAAATAATCTCCTCTGAATCCATTTCTGTTACAGCTACAATCTCCTTTTCCTCCAATGTCACTGTTGTGGGCCTATGTTAAATCATCGAATGCTTAAAAAAGCAAATGATGATTTATTGAACCCATGTAAACAAAAGCTTACACTCTCGAACACTCATAACAGTGATTTTTTTTTTCCCAGGGAAAAAAAATCGCTGTTCCAGAAAAACATTTTTTTTTTAAAACATTACATAAAGTGGGGGGGCTTCACCTCCCACACCCCCCTACTTAAATATACCAACTCTGAGATTGCACTACAGTCATGAAAATGACAATGTAACAGGAAAGAATTCACGTATATGCCATTTCGCTATTTTGTCTTTTCGTGCTTTCAAGTTCGATCAAGACGCATTCGAAAGAGTGCATCTTCGATCTTTTAATAGGAACCCACTGTTGTTTCTGCACCCATAGCATCAGAAAAAAATTCTGGTAGATATCCTACCATTTCAACTGCATTTTCTTCACTTTTCATTTCATTTTCAGCAAAAGCTGAATCAGCTATGTTTTCTCCTGTTCTTCCTGGCTGCCTCCATAAAAGTCAGGATGAGTAACACACAAAGCCTTCCCCTGACTACCAAGAGTAGGGGAAGTTCTCTGATGCCCTGGCAAAATTTCACCTAGTAGTATAAATACCACCAAGTGTCTGCCCTGAAAAGAGACTATTAGCCTAGTGGGACTAACCTGGTCAACAAAGGATAAATAAACTAAACGTTTTAAATTTAAATCCAAATCTCTGTCTTCATTTCAAAAGTAAAGAAGAAAATAGTATACATGCTGACATTTTGAAGAGGGGGAGAAACAAGTAATGGGACACCAGAATGACTGGGGATGGTCCATTAACCTGCCTAGGCACCCATTTGACAGTGATCCAGCTCTGGTGGTTACTACTCAGAAACACATGTTTAAACAGTGATAAAAACAATGGAAAAATAGAAGTACATTTTTAGAGACAATGTAAAATCTGTTGACTTTCATGAACTCTATTGCAAAATTCTAACACACAAGGTCACTTATATTTGTGTCAGAAAAAAGAAGATGTAAGATGTGTGTTCTCTTTCTGTAAATTATTGGTGCCACTAGTATGTTGGTCATGTAGTGTGTTTTTGAGTGTGTGTGTGTGTGTGTGTGTGTGTGTGTGTGTGTGTGTGTGTGTGTGTGTGTGTGTGTGTGTGTGTGTGTGTGCGTGTGTAAGTTTTGTGAAGGGGTAAATCAATCCTGAAAATAGGGATATACCTCCAGACATAGGGACATCCAGTGCAGGGGTAAACTAGGCCTAAAAATAGAGATCTTCCTCCAAAATAGGGACAGTTGAGAGGTTTGGACTGTCATGATATCTTGCCGTCTGTGCTTCGCTCTTAGTGGTTTATATTTTTTTCAGTTTACTGTACCCAAATGACCTGATGAGAGCTGTTACATTGATGTGATCTTCTTTTATAGTCAAGTCTTCTCCATCTTAAAGTGTAGTTTATATTCTTATAAGGTAACATTAGATATGCAAAACACCTGCTGTTGTATTGTCTCTTTATTCACTTAAAACAGTAACACTGTAAATTTCTGCTTTCTTGGAGAAACTTAAAAAGTTCATGCAGTAGTTTAATATTAAACATACCTCCAGAATTCTAATAAAAGGTGCAGTAATTTTATAAACCCTGGATCTGTAAATATTACATCTTAGTCCAGATGTCATGGATTTGATTGTAGTATAAGTAATTTTATAGCTTCTATAGGAAATATCTAACAATTTTTTCTATATTTTTTGATATGTTGTAAATGTATTGCTGACTTCCCTTTGGGTATGAAAGAAGGATGTGGGTTCACATGACATTTGCTTTTTTTACTTTTTAGAGCTAAATATATGAATCCATTCAGCTTGTAAATGTAGTTTGAAAGGGTGCAATGAGAGGGTTTAATGATCCACTAATCCTGGTACCTCAGTATAAGGTTACAGCAAATGACAATACAACGGGCATCTATTGTCACTAAAATAAGTAAAGGAACTGAATGTTTAACTATGACTGCATTTCTCCAAGTATATTATTATTTTAAACATCTCTGTTTGTCTCTTGAGCTTCGCTTGGCATGGTGGGGTGAGGGTGGGATTAACAAAAGATACCTCCTAAATTTAGTAGACTCTCAGAATTCCAAACACAGTCTCTAATGTAAATAATACAGAGTAGATCATTTTATTCTTTTAGATGTAGGTTACAAATAAAATAAAATAACAGAAATTAAAAAACAGGCGATATTATGATTAACATATATATAAATCTCTTCCTCTCTCTCCCTCTCTCTCTCTCTCTTTATATATATATATATATATATATATATATATATATATATATATATATGGATCACCTTCATTTCATGGACAGTTCATTTCACTGACAACCAAGTCAGCAGGCCCAATTCACTGAAACTTCATTTCACTGAAACTTCATTTCACCGACACTCATTTTGTCGAAAATGATATATGGCCTATTCCCCACTGTAGAGTGACCCTGGAGTTAGAATATATAGTAAGGGGGGTGTGGTGGGCACAGCCCCCCACAATGGAGGGTGGGGGGGGGTGAAGCCCCCCACATACTGGGGTTCTATAATTTTTTTTTGGCAATAGTTATGCATTGCACTTGTAAGAATGCATCTGTATACTGTAAAATGTTTATGATATGTGGGGGGCTTCGCCCCCCACATCCCCCACACCCCCCTTACTATAGATTCTAACTCCAGGGTCGCTCTACAGTGGGAAATAGGCCATATATCATTTTCAACTAAATGAGTGTTGGCGAAATGAAGTGTCGGTGAAAGAAAGTTTCAGTGAATTGGGCCTGCTGACTTGGTTGTCAGTGAAATTAACTGTCGACGAAATGAAGGTGACCCATATATATATATATATATATATATATATATATATATATATATATATATGTGTGTGTGTGTGTGTGTGTGTGTGTGTGTGTTTGAGCAGGGGTGCGGGTAGGAGGTGGACTTCAAGCCTCAAACGTACTTCTTCTGCTTTAAATAATTTTTGATAAGTGTCAGTGTAGAAAGGTTGTAATTAACAGTTCATGGCAATGAGAAGTATTTATTTTTTTATTTAGTTTGCTTTGTTTACTGGGAAAGTCCTTCTAGGCCCAAGGACCTTTTTCAGTTGAGGCTCCAGGAGAAAAGCCCCATACATGGAAAGAATGCATTATACTATCACATTTTTACAATCTGGGCAAATACTACGGCATTATATGTACACAATAGTAATACGTAAGACATTATACATTTGTGCATAACAGTACGATATAGTAATACAAAACCTCTCCTGAATACACTTAATACATATTAGGAATAATATATTGTAGGCATGCTTAAACAATGCTACAGTTTCAGAACTGAGGTGGTTCAATAGAATTTTAAGTACAGTACTTGTTATGGTGGCAGTGCTAGTCGGTAATCTTATCCTAGAGTATAACAATGTCATAGTCAAGCATTAAATTTAATAACTGGCTTAGTTTCTGGTGTCATTCCAAGGCGATCCAGTACCTGACAGCCTGGGATGACATGACTGACAAACCACGTTGCTTTGCCAGAGATGGCCTGCATCTGTCACCCTTGGGCTTCAGGTTCCTGGCAATGGCTCTTGCCTCCCCCATAGTGCCTTTTTAGGCAATGCAATAGGTCAAAACTACCAACATGAACATTTCATCAAAACGTAAAGTAAAGGTTATGCTGCTTAACGCTAGGAGTTTAAACATGAAACTGCACTCATTGCAAGTATTCTTAAACTTCAAAGATGCTAACATTTGTGCAGTCACAGAAACCTGATTCAAAGCTGTGGAGAGCACCATAGCTATACCAGGTTACTCATCCTATCATACATTCAGACCTCAAACTGTGGGCAGCAAAGCAAAAGGAGGTGGAGTTGCAATATATATAAAAGACATACACACCTCCAGGCTGGTCAAACAGTATGACGCACAGGAGACACTCCAGATGCAGTTAACTATTGACAAGATCCCTAGTCAAATCATAGCTAGCTATAAGCCAACAACTCTGACACAAGATGCCCACTCCACCTATCTAGACCTCTTCAAATCTATAAAGATTCAACCCTTTGCACTGATTCTGGGCGACTTTAACTATGCAACCATAGATTGAAAGATATACTCATGCCAAAACACAAATGCCCAGAGATTCCTTGATTTCATCAATTCAAATGCCTTGGACCAATTGGTCAACACCCCCACAAGATGTGAAAATATCTTGGACTTGTTATTAACCAACATAAGTAACTACTGCAGCATCTCTACAGTGTCAGCATCCCTGGTAAGATCCGACCACAAAGAGGTCACTTTCAAAGTCACCATCTCCCTCGACCAACATCCCCACACCTAGCTAGGGTCAAACAAAAAAAATTTCTCCAGAGTCGATTACCGAGGGAAGGTATAAACAGCTTCACAGCCTCCTTCCCCTCCATAGGAACTGGCACATATATCCAAACCTACATCAAAGTACTATATGAGCATTTATATAGCTGCATGGAAACAGGAATACCCAACAGGATGAAATCCTCCTCCTCAAGGAAAAGTAAACCTGTCTGGTGGACATCTGCAATAAATAAACTCTATAATAAAAGGAAAAAAATGCTATTCAGGACCAAGAAGGAGTAGGTGTCTAATTGGAAGCAATTTCTCCTTAGCTGGAACAAGCAAATAAAAGCACTAGTGAAATCATCCAAAGCAAACTTTGAGTCCAAACTGGCCACATCTACTAAAGACAATCAAAAGGTCTTCTTCACATATGTCTGCAGTCTGAAAGGAAGCACCCAGATCTGCTCAGAACTGGTGGTCAAGGACACCACACACACAAATGTTGTAGATCTAGCCAATCTGCTGGCAGACAGGTTCAGTGAAAACTTCACCCCTCTGTCCCCCATTAGTAAATCAAGACATCCCAGCACCTGCCCCCTCCCCTATGGAAAGCCACCTCAAGCAGTAGAGAAGTTTACCCCAGGGATCGGTCTTGGGGTCTCTGTTGTTTCGGATATATTTTTCTGAGGTGCAGGCCAAAACCAGTGGGCTATGGCTGACCATGTTTGCAGATGACTGCAAGCTGGGTGCTGTCATCAATTCCTCTAGTAATGTGGACATCCTCCAAGATGGTCTTACCCAAACAAATGACTGGTGCCAAAAGCATGGCCTCAAACTGAATGCCAAAAAATGCATCATCATTCCTTTTGGGGAGAGTAACATCCCCACAAATTATCACATTAATAATAAGGTCCTAAGTGTGCAATCAGTGGTGAGGGACTTGAGCACCCAGGTTGATAGCAAACTGACTTTTAACCACCATATTCCCTCCATTATACAGAAATTTTATGCATGGCCCACCTCATTAGTAAAGGTATTTCATCCAGGGAGAAGGTGGTCATAACATCCCTGTATTCTTCCCTTATAAGACCCATTATTGAGTGCAATGCCCCTTTTGGCATGTACCTCAAAGCACGTGCAGCAGCTGGAGAGACCACAGAGGTTCTTCATCAGGAGAAACCAGGACTTCAAATATCTGTCCTACACAGATAGGCTAAGGGCCCTGTCCCTCTACTCAGTCTCCTACAGACTTCTCAGAGGTGACATCTGTTTGCCATACAAAGCAATCTCACACCCCCACCTTGATGGGAATTTTACATATCCGCAAATCAAGCTCCACTCGAGTAACCCTCATGCGTGACCTCAACCTAGTCTGTGACATCAACAGGACTTGTTGGTGGGACAGATTTGTGTCCCAAAGACTCCCCCTTTTGTGGAATAAACTCCATCTCCATGTCAAGCAGAGCACCTCATTAACCCTTTTTAAGCGCAACCTGGACAACTGGATGGGGAGCAGAAAATACACCCCTGGGGTTCTACCTGTGTCCTTGTTGGACAGTGGCATCAGGTGCTGACTTGTTAGAACATGGGCTAAATTCTTTGCTCGGCTTGTAAGGGCCTCAGGGCCAATAGCCTAGTAACTTCCTATGATCCTATGATTTAGGAGGAGTCATTTTAGTTTAGTTATGAAGATGCATGGGTTTTCAGTGAATCTAATAGAGAATGGGATGGAGTTCCAAACTTTGGAGACAATGCTGGAATACATGTCATCTCCAGCTATGATTCAAAGAAGATTCAAAGATTCAATGAAACTTTATTGTCATTTAGGACCACACAAGTGCATCCTAAATTAAATTACAAATGTCAGCTCACGAAAGAATGCAGTGCAAATAACATAGATACAGCGTTATCAGAGAATAACATAAGAAGAATCTAGCAACAAGTATGACATGCAAGAGGTAGTTCACATGACAAAAACACACTCAATACCCTTTATCCCTATGATAAATAATAAATACATTCCCACCACCAAACCCCTTCACTGTTAAGATAGAGAATAAATGGAGACTAGTGAATATTTTATTTAGTTTTTTTATTTTACATTTGTTGACCGGGCTAGTCTAACTGGATACATGTCCATTTTCAGTAGAGGCCCGGGGAGAAAAGCTCCAAGACGCATACAAAAATACAGTATAGAATGTTGCAACAGTTCAAGCTTAAAACAGCTGCTGTTAATAAAAAATACAGTACTCATAGTGAGCATAACACAAACAGTAAAAGGTAATGTACAAGAGATGTTACTATATGCATATATACATATATTTAAATTGCAATAACATGGTCTTTCGGTTCTTTAAGGATAAGTCTATAAAGGTAAGAGTATTCATTAGAGTGAAGGAAGAAAGTTAGTCAGGGTTAGTACAGGGGCATAACCAATGTGTACTGAGAAATAGTTTTAGAATCTGTTTAAAAAGTGTTAATGAAGACAGAGATACGAGTTCAGTGGGTAGAATATTCCAGTGCTTTCCAACAGTATTAGAGAACAGAGAGTCTCCTGCCAGGTTGTTGGATCTGCTAGTATTGATAAGCAGTTTGTTTGAGGAGAGTAAGTTTTCAGATTGTTGTAAGGGGTAATGAGGCTAGTGAGTATTGGAGTGTTGGTGGGTTGATACGGGGTCTTATGGGCTATAGCAAGCTGATGAAATTGAAGCTGGTTTAGAAACTCTAGCCATTCTAGTTGCTTTAGATTAAGACAGTGCTGAGTTCTAAAAGGAGAGCCAGTGGCAAATCTAGCAATATTATTATAGGAGATTGCCAGTTTGTTGAGGTTGTTTTTAGAAAGATTAGTGTATATAGGTGAAGCATGCAGTAGAGTGGAGATTAAGTGAGTTCTGGCTATAGTGGTCCTGGCTACTGGTGTAAGAAAGGGTTTGATTCTATAGAGAGACCCCATTTCTTGCTGACAGTTTTTATTGTGCTGTTTATATGAGTATCAAAGTTAAGGCTGCTATCTATTGTTATTCCTAAGAGTTTAGTGGTTGGGTCGGTAGAAATGAGAGTGCCATTATGAGATACGAGTGTGAAATTTATTGGGGTGGACTTTTGGGTTTGAGTGAAAAATAAATGTTTAGTTTTTGGGGTGTTTAGGAAGAGGCAGCATTTTAAAAAAACATTGTTCGACTGTATTGAATGCTTTTTAGGTAAGGGACTGTAGTTCAGTTGGAGAAGTGGCTGAGCAAATTATTGTGGAGTTGTCTGCTGAATAGCAGATGTTTAGTTCCATATTGTACTTGTTAACCTTAGATATGACTCAGTATAGCCATCATATTGCATAATAGTAATACTGGCGGTAATTGTTCAGAAAAAAAAAGAGGCTTCGGTGTATCAGGTATTATAGTTGCTGTCCAAAAAAATAAGTCTCACAGCTGTAGGATACAAACTGTTCCTGAATCTGGTAGTCCTACAGCGGAAGCTGCAGTATCTCCTTCCAGATGCAAGTTGGGAGAACCACTTGTGGGCCTAGGCCCTAGAACCATGAAGAGATGTTTATCACTAGAGCAAATTTACCAGCTGGGGTGTACCTTTTTTAGCAGAAAGCCAATGGTAGGGTACATTTCAGGGTGATGTACTCCACTACTTGTAGTTGACAGAGAGTGAAGTAGTAGGGTAGCTGTATCCAATTGAGGTAATTAAGAGCAATGCAGTGATAAGAAGAATAATCTTTACTGGATGTGAATTTGGTTATTTGATTGTAGCACTGCTTGAAGTATACTTTTTTCATAGAACTAATGGAGGTGTATGCATCAAATGGCTTTTCTGACAATGTTATAAAGATTTTGAGGATGGAAGGAGGGAAAGTGCATTCTGTTTCTTCTCCAAGAAACTGAAAATCTATAAGTTTAAATGAATAAATGTCCCATTCCTGTTGCCAAGCCATGCTTACAAGTTTCTATGCAATCTTACTTAATAATATACAACAAATCTCCCAACTATTTGAATAAAGACCTTGAACCAAAGCTTAGTAGCTTTTTTGTACCACAGAGATATGCATGCTACTATTAGAGCAAGAAACTGCTTCAAAACTAACAGTTGACTGAGAAACAGGAAGAGATACACAGATCTGAGCCATGCATCTCTGTCACTACCCCCTCCTGTGAAGGAAAACATTAGCCTAGACAGGATATCTGCGTCTGTATGAGTCAGTCACTGCTTTCAGCACAGATGTTTAGAAAGGATGAGTGCAAAAACTGCTTTGATCTGCTTACCTCCTGCAGAGATATCCTTTCATATGCTGAGAGTGTGTGTTTTTGTGTGTCTATGTGTGAACACGTTCTCCTCTTGTGTCTTTCTGTAGAGTTGTGGTATAAAAAAGTCACCCTGTTCTTTCTATCTAGTCGCTGTCTCATAGCAAGTAACTAAGTATTATAAAAGAAAAAAAGAAGCAATATTATCTTTACTCAGTACACACACACAGAAACACACACATATGCACACACACACACACACACACACACACACACACACACACACACACACACACACACACACACAAACACTAGATATTCGAGCTGGTAATGAATATGCAAATTTCAACAACTTTATTAGTGCTAATGAAAGCAGCAAGCAGTGAAATGATCATTGCAAATTCTGCATGGATTGACTGAATATGTAATAGTTTTGATTCGCATTGCGAAATATATTAATTAATACATTTACTACTACTTGTGAATTCCAAACTGCAGTTTCATCTGAGTGTGAAAGGACAGTTGCTCACTGTAGTTTCAGTGAATTGAACCAAGCCTTGAAAAAAATGGCCTCAGTAGTTTAACAGCTGAACTCTAGCATTGTACAAGTCCAGAGATTGTCTATATTTACATTTGTTTCTCACAGGTAGTTAGTTACTAGGCTTGCAGTCCAGGGAAAGTACAGTTGTGTACACTTACCATAAATGTAGATGTTCGAGTGTATTCACTGTTGCAGTCATTACATTTGGGTAATCTGCTGGCAAGTTGCCCTCAGTCGGCCTGATTAACAAAGTCTTGGGTCCTGTGTCGATTGCTGTCCCTTCTTCCATGACGTCAGGTCGTCAGGGGTATAAAACATGCAGCCGACGCCATTACATCAGTATTTCTTGCCCCAGATGTCAGGTGCCCCCCAAAAGGGGAGCAATATAAATATATATATATATATATATATATATATATATATATATGTGTGTGTGTGTGTGTGTATAATTTAAAACACAAGTACTGCGGTAGTGGTGCTGCGGTAGCGTTGTCGCCTCATAGCAAGACGTTGTCCCGTTCGATTCTCAGCTAGAGCGTCTTCTGTGTGGAGGCATACGTGAATGGGGTGTGCCTTCGCTGAAGATTGTGCATCAGGGCTGGTAACCCAGTACGTAAAAATCCACTACCAATCATTAGCGGACCGGAGTTCCGTTGTGGCGACCTCTAACTGGGAAAAGCTGAAAAACACAAACAAATATAATTTAAAACACAAAACATATACCTCCAAACAAAAGCAAATACACCAAAAAGGCTTTTAATCATAGTAAAAGAAAGGAGAGGTATAGTTAGAGAAAAACAGGGGGCTGAGGGTGGCTAACCAGGACTGCACAAGTGAATACACTTGAACATCTACATTTATGGTAAGTGTACACAACTGTACTATGTTCTTCGTGTTTCACTGTTGCAGTCATTACATTTGGGTAGAATCCCAAATCTATGGTGGGAGGATGGATTTATACAGCATTAGGAGCAGCTATAAGGTCCTGCAGGACAGCAGTGGCAAAGCCAGCTCTGGATTTAGAGAAGACAGGTAAATGGTAATGTTTGGTGAACGTATGAACTGAGCTCCAGGTAGCAGCTTCTAGAATGTCTCTGGTAGGAACCCCTCTGAGAAAGGCTGCAGAAGTAGATGCAGCCCTGGTGGAATGAGACCTGATCCCCTTGAGGACAGGTTTACCATGGTGCATATAGCAGAAACGAATACAATGGCTTATCCATTTGGAAATAGTCTGCTTTGAAATAGCCTTTCCCTCTGCCACTGTAGCAAATGCCACCAATAGTTCAGATTTTCTTAGAGATTTTGTCCTGTTTAAGTAGAATCTAAGTTGTCTGTGTACATCCAATGAATGCAGAATCCACTCACCCTTGTTCTGTAGATTAGGGAAGAAAGTTGGCAGATGAATGGTCTGATTAAGAGCCACATTGGATACCACCTTAGGCATAAAGGATGGATTGGTCCTGAGAGCCACCCTGTCCGGATAAAAAATAATGAAAGGCTCCACTGCCATAAGAGCCTGTAATTCTGAAATCCTTCTAGCTGAAGTGACTGCTAAAAGGAAAGCTGTTTCCCAAGAGAGAAATTTTAGGTCCACAGTAGCAGCTGGCTCAAAAGGAGGTAGAGGTGAGTTTTTCCAAAACAAAATTGAGGTCCCATGCAGGAGTTGGTGCTCTCCTGGGAGGTCTTACATTTTTGGTCCCTCTGAGATACTGCTTTAGCAGAGGATGAGAGAAGAGGGGAGGTTCAGTGTTGTAATGAGCTGAAATGGCAGAGGCATGGATTTTTATGGAAGAAAAAGATAGGCCCTTGTGAAGCGTCTCAGTTAAGTACTGCAGAATCTGAGAAATATTGGGCATTGCTGTGCTGATTCCTTGTGATTGGTTCCAGGCACAGAATCTTTTCCATTTGTCAGCATAAGATTTTCTAGTACCAGGCCTTCTAGCCTCCAAAATGACATCCATCACAGGTTTGCTGAGAGATGCCAAGGGTAAAATTAGTTGATTGGCCATGCTGCAAGATTCAAAGTTTGGAGCTGAGTGTGCAGAATTTGGTAGTTCTGCTGAAACAGTAGGTAAGGTGTCTGAGGTAGGTGTCACGGAGAAAGATGTGACACATGGCGCAGGAGTGGGTACCAGTGTTGGTGAGGCCAATCTGGAGCAATCAGAATCATTTTTGGTTTGTTCTGTCTGACTTTTAGTAGGACTTTGGTGAGCAGAGGCAGAGGGGGAAAAGCATAGACTGATAGGATTTTCCATCTGAATGATAGAGCATCCACTTTCCAAGCTTTTTTGTGATGAATTCTTGTGCAGAATTTGTCCAACTGATAGTTCTGGGGTGAGGCAAAAAGATCTATGTCTGGGCTTCCCCATTTGCATGTCAACACGTTGAAAACTTGTGGTTCCTGTTTCCATTCGTGTGGGTCCATAAAATTTCTGCTTAGGTCATCTGCCAGACTATTTAGCTTTCCTGGCAGGAATTGAGCTTGTAGATGTATTTGGTATGTCAAGGCTGAGTTCCACAATGCTATGGCTAGTCTGCAAAGGGGGTAGGAATGTGTACCCCCCTGCTTGTTTATGTACACATGACTGTGGTGTTGTCTGTCTTTATCAGTAGTTGTCCTGGATGAAGGTAGTCCTTGAAGGCTGTCAGAGCATTCTGTACAGCTAGCATCCCTTTCTGATTGATATGTAGATGCATTTGATTTGGGCTCCATTTGCCCTGAATGCATTTCCCTGCCAGATGTGCCCCCCAAGCATAGTCTAATGTGTCTGTAGTTAGGGTTTGGGCAGCAGGGGTTGGAGTGAATGGCAGTCCCTTATTTTGGTGGCAGGCCTCTGCCCACCATAGGAACTCTAGTTGCAGGCAAGGTATAATAGGAATCATTGTTTCCAGGCTGTGACAATGCTGACTCCATAAACTTTTTAGGTACCACTGAAGTTTCCTCATATGCAGTCTTGCATATGGAATTAGAAGAATACAGGAGGCCATGAACCCCAAGGCCTGCAGAATGTGTCTTGCAGATAGCTGGGTTTTTGTGGCCACCTGTTTGAAGTAAGCTATTAATTGAATTTGCTTTTCTGGTGTAAGGTAAGTCATCTGGGCAGTTGTATTCAAGCTTGCACCCAGGAATGTAATTTTTTGAGAGGGTACCAGTTGTGATTTATTTTTGTTTATAGTGTACCCTAGACAAGTTAGAACCCTTTTTACAAATGCCAGATGCTTTAGAAGAGTGTCCTTGATTTCTGCCTGAATTAGACAATTGTCCAGGTATGGATAAATGTGAATATTTCTTTGCCTGCAAAATGCAATTACTGGTGCCAGAAATGTATTTAGATTGGATAAGTCCAGAATTGGATGCCATGATTTGTCTTTTCTGGGTACCAGCAAAAGTCTGGAATAGAAACCTTGTCCCTTTTCCTCTTCTGGTACTGGTTAAATAGCCCCCATATTCATGAGAGACAGAACTTGTTTCTGGGCCTCTGCCCACTGATTTGGAGGCAGATCTGGCCATCCGTTTGGGATTGGCAATGTGTGGAAATGAAATCTGTATCCCTGGGATACTATATTTAAAACCCATTTGTCCTGGGTAATCAGTTGCCAGTTTCGTGCATGAAGTGCCAGTTTTCCCCCCAAAGGGGGGGTCAAAAGGTAAGTGCTTGGTGATTGTAGAGGAAAGTCATTGAGACTGTTTACCATAGGGAGGTGCCTTGTTGTTTCCAGATTTGGAGATGGAGGCACCCCATTGTTTTCTTCTAAACCTTCCTTGTGACTGAAACCTGGAGACATTGGAATGTCTGGATTTGACTTGAGCAGCTCTCGAGGGAACTGGAAAAGACCAGTTCTTAGAAAGGACCAGTTCTTTGTAGGCCAGTGCCTACTAAATCTGGGTGGCTGCACTTGTAAGAAATCTTTCACAGTTTGCATAGATTTAGCTTTATCTTCCATCTTTTTTAAAACTTTTTCTGCCTTATTACCAAAGAGACTGTCCTGTTGTAAAGGAGCAGCCAACAATTTTGCTTTAACATGGTCAGGCAGATTTTGCTCTTTGAGCCAAGCATGACTTCTTATCACAGATCCAGTTACAGCAGCCTGCAAGAAGCCTCCAAAGAATCAAAACCACATTTCAAAGTATGTTTTCCAACTTGTTCAGCTGAATGTAATAAATCCTGCAACTCTTTATTTCCCACACAATCAGAGATCTACATCATTTTCTGTTTAAGCAGACCCATGACATGCTGTTGATACTTAAGCATATGAAATTGACAGTTTAAAGCCCTAATTGCCAAGGTTGCAGACGTGTAAACCTTCTTACCCCATCTATCTGGCGCCCTGGAATCTCTGTCAGAAGGGGTAGGATTTTTAGCAGTAGAGGCCTTAATGCCCTTGGGACCCTGAGAAATGGTTTCAGGATCAGCAGTAGGGTTTTTGAAAAGGAATTTGTGGGAGTCAGGAACCCTGTAGTATCTGTCTGGCTTACTAGGAGCTGGTGGCAGAGAATCAGGAGTCATACTGGGTTCTGAAAAAACATAATCAACAATGTCTAGAACAGGAGGGATAGCCAAAGGCCTATGCTGAGGAAGAAGAAGAAAATCCCTAAGTCTCTTTTTATATTCAGAGAAATCCTGACTTTCCCAGTGAAAATGTTCCCTTAAGGTATATAAAGTTTCTCCAAAAGAGAAATCCTCAGGGGGAGAAGCAGAAGGGATGGAATCTTCTGCATCAGAATCCTCATAAGCAGGTATAGGTAAATCCTGTTCAGAAGAAGAATCAGAAGAAATAGAAACCTGATCTGAAGATTCATAGTCAGTGCCTTGCCTAGACCTCTTAGCAGGTGGGGGATGGCTACCCCTGATCAAGGTAATTAAATCCTCAGCCATTTTGATCATTTGCTTTTTAGGCATTGGGGCCTGTACACATGGCCCAAGCATCATTTTTTTAGACACAGAAGTAGATTTTGGCCTTAGTTTTGAAGATGGCGTCAGTTTAATATACAAATCTTTAGGCCTGAAAACACCCTCAGAAGCCGGTGCCTGCACAGTGACTCCGAACCCATCTAAGGTAGAGACATCCGCAGGTTCAATACTTAAAGCATCTCGCGGCATACTGAATGGGTCTCAGTAGAGGCCTGCGAATCAAAAGTAGTGGATATCAGGGACTGCGAAAGCGCCTCATTGAGTACCGGTGAACCAGCGACTGGCTTAGGAGAAGCGTTGTCGTAGGTTTTGGACCTCGACGGTCTGTCTCTCTCTTTTTCTTTGCGTTTTTTAGGTATTCCGGTAGTCGGATTGCTAACCGACGACATTTCTGGATAGTTAAATCTTGAGCCAAAATATTTAGAAGCAAAAATATACCAATGTTTAATCGTGCATTGATTAAATTTAGCACAAAACCGACAGCAAGGCACATTGTGGTCAGGGCCTAGGCAAGGAATACAGTACAAACGAAAATCCTTATGAGGTATTTGCTTCCCACAAGTAATGCAATTATTAACTTTTACTGACATTGGTAAGGAGCAAGAAAAAGTTTCCTCAACGGGGTGCTTAGTTTTTAGTTGAAGACTTCGGTTCTGAAACTCGAAAACGAAAATTTCAGGAGTCGGCTGACCGGCACTTGCGAACTGCTTCTGCTTTGGGCACTGCATGGCAAGAAAGACTGATGTAATGGCGTCGGCTGCATGTTTTATACCCCCGATGACCTGGCGTCATGGAAGAAGGGACAACAACCGACGCAGGACCCAAGACTTTGTTAATCAGGCCGACTGAGGGCAACCTGCCAGCAGATTACCCAAATGTAATGACTGCAACAGCGAAACATGAAGAACATCCACTGAGGATCCTAGCCCAAATTCCCAGCTGTCTCCAAGCAATGGCTAGCTATGTGTCTCACTCAAGGTAACCCAGTAGAATAAATGATGGTTAAGGGAATTAAACCCTGTACCACATGAACCATAGTTCACAGTCTTACCCTTCTGCATGAACCAGCAGACATTTGAAGTAGGCAGTCCTATAGCATGAATATGGTGCAAAGACCTACTGAATACTTTTAATGGCTATCATAGGCAAGTTTGCCTAGGCTATTGCAGAGATGATATATATTCAAAATCTAACCTCGTCTGAATCTGAACAGGCACATTCATCCATCTTTTCTTTCTGACTTATTACATGTCTTGCTTAATTAACAACTTATTTTTTATTTACTTTTTCTTATCAGGATTGTACCACTAACTAGGCTGTATATACCTGGAATGCTTGCAGAGTAAAGCTCCAAATGCAATAACACAGTCACAGTGAGCAAAATACCTTACACTAACATACTACATGACTGCAGGTATGGCCAGTGCAGATATAATCAATCAATTTGCTATGAAGTAATAAAGTACAATCTCAGTAAAGATATAACTGTGTGAGCTCTGCAGTTAAATTATCATACTATGACATGATAAGGTACTGTTGCATCATGTATTGAGAAGCATGATTACTCACTGGTTAATTTTTCTGCATCTCAGTTCCATGGTTTTTGGTTCCTTCTCCACATTTGGACACTATCTTAATAGTGTGTATATGTTTTCTCTTGTCTCTGTAGGTTTTGTCTGGAAGTTTGGCTTCCTTCCACCTCCCCAGAATCATGCTGGTCGGTTGGTCGGCAACCTGTAATTATCTATGTGCATTAGACTTACTCTGGTTCTTCTGACATTTATCATGGCTGACACGGGTCTGACATGGAGTAAATAATTAAAATTATTCGTCAATATGCAGAGCATCATAAAAGCACAGATGTAGTGTGGACCTTTAACAACAGGTAAATTATCATCCCCATCATTAATAAAGGGGACCAAAAGGTGTATTCTAACTACAGTGGATCAAAGATCTTATTCCTGTAACAGTACTTGGAAAAAGCCTGTCCAATAACTGAAACCTAGGCTTAGGAGGAGCAAAAGGATCCTTCACAAGCCATGGGATATTTAACCAAATCTTTATTCCTATATTGTTGTATATAGGGTCATGGAAGTTTACTAATCCATTGTATAACTATTTTCTAACTTGAAAATAGCGTATAATCATGCACCTGTACCTGTGTTGTGGAAGGTCTTAATGGAATATGGAGTATCCAGGCTGATGCTGCACACTGTCCATTCTGAGAGGAAAGGTAGTGGCAGTTTTCTGCACACTGCTGCCATTAAGGTGAATTCTTTCTAGGAGGTTGTTGGGCTCTGCCAAGGCCCCCTTTATTTTTGGCTTTGTATAGAATTCTTGCACTAAGGCATTGAGAGGTATGCTTGATACCCTCCTGGAAAGAGTTGATTACTGCCTCCAGGTCATGGGAAACAAGCTGTCTTAACAGAGTATCTCGAATTCCTCAGTCTCATTCAGAAGTGGTGGCAAAGGGGACAGTGAGATTGATATGAAGAGTAGGGGCAGTGGTTGCATTCATTCAGACACTGAACCAGTCTGTGGTATTAAAATGGGAGCTGAGCACACAGACATAGCTATTAGGCTAATTGTCATTCTATATCATCTTCACCTTTGGTCATGAGTGTAGGACATAATGAAAACTTCTTCTTCTTCTTTCGGTTTTTCCCGGTTAGGGGTCGCCACAGCGGATCACCTGTCCGCTCATGATTGGCAGTGGAGTTCTACAGTGTCGAGTTGCCAGCCCGGCACCCAACCTTCCACAGAAGGCACACACACGCATGCACTCATTCACAACTAGGGCCAATTTAGAGTGTCCAGTCCATCTACAGCATGTCTTTGGGATGTGGGAGGAAACCGG